>NC_056729.1:1872196545-1872462020 GCF_019279795.1 Protopterus annectens | reverse complement strand
TATGTATATATATTTTTATACACATATATGTATACATATATGCATATCATATATGTATATATATATATATATATATATATATATATATATACACATATATATATACATACATATTTTGACATGCATACATATCCATATAATAGACAGGTATATCAACATGTTTGTCTACCATACTGTATACACACACTAACATACTGCTAAACATACATAACTATGAAACCTACTTTGTACATTGCACTACAACCTACAGTCAACCTACAGCGATATGTGCACATAGATGCTCTCACATACAAATGTATGTACAGCCTTCAATGATAGTTGCTGTATGTCCCCTGCCCTTTACACATCTTCATATACATATGGATACAGACCAATGACACATATGGAGGGTTCACAGTGTGTAGACCTTTATAGTATTACTTCACATTACCTGTGTTTGTCACAGCTGCTTGTGTTGCTGTCCGGTTTACTGTCCTGCTGCTCCACTTGCCAGTTGTCAGCTTTCAGGTGGCTGTTGCTGAACAGTTTTGTTTGTGTCTGCTTAATGTCAATTTTCTCTGTCTCTGTCTGTCTGTCTCTCTCTCTCTCTCTCTCGCTCTCTCTCTGTCTGTCTGTCTCTCACGTCCTCCTCAAGGTGCAATGAAAGTATTGCATGTGTGGACTGGGAGTACAGCAAACTTTTGTAGGTATCTGCATATGTGCATGTGATGGCCTCTGCACCAATTGTTAGCCAGCATTTGCTAATTGCATGCAGCCTGTTGTGTACTGATTGCAGTTCTCACTGTGATTTCAGAACAGTGCTATAAAAAGGTATGTGACATAGGCATAGCCCTTTCAGATTTTAAGGGCAGGGACCATGCTGGTATGCTGTGGACAATGTTCTGTGAGTGTAAAGGTTGGTATTTCTCTCATATTTCCAGCTCTGTTGTAGATTAACATTCCTCCATTCATTTCTCCAGTTTCCTGTACTAACTGTGTATGTACACTGACACCTACAACTACTACTACTGTTAATGTGTGTGTGTGCTTTCCTTGCACTTTTGCTTGCACTTTGTTGCTAAGGCTTCAATATTTGCCCTTTACAGTCACTACTTGTATGCCTGCTAGGTGTCCTGACTGTAGTGTGCTGCTGTGGCTTTCCTATTTTCCATGTACATTCACACCTTGGAATGCTTGCTATATCTGCTAGGGTGTTACAGCATGCAGTGTGGTCTGGCCATGGTGTGGGCCTTGACATCTATTAGGGTATTTGAGTATGCTGCTGAGCAGGCCCCAGAAACTCTCAGGTTCATCTGTTATCTGCCTCATGGAATGGTACATATCAGTGGGGTACACCCATTAAATTGTCTGGTATGCTGCAGTTGTGACTGTGGGTTAGCATGAGCATATGTATTACTACACTTATTCTGCCATGCAAGTGGTGAATACTTTCAGGACTCCATAGTTACCATTGCATGTGTTGTTACACCTTTCTGCCTACTGTTTGTACATTTCTCATGGAGTCTGTGGGGCATCCCTGTAACTCATTCACTGTTGCTATGTCTAGGCTCTTAACTATTCAAATATGGTAGTGTCAGACCTCTCATGTATACAAATATTTGCAGGTTGTCCACATTTCTGCCTCATATTTTGGTCAATATCTCATGCACAGCTTTTTCTGGCAAATCACTCTGGGCTCAAGTCAGAATATAGTGACAAACATTCAAGTTTCAGACTTCATACCCTTCCAAACATCCCACAAAATGCAGAACCTGTTACTCTCTGAACTGTCTGCGTTTGTTGTAACATTATTTGTAATGTGTCCCTGGTTTTGGGCCTTTGCTCCACATATTTTATTACTTGGTCCGGATGTGTTCCTGTAAGGGGTTGTGGGGTATGGGCAGTGATTATCCTGCTGTGAGTATGTGTGTGGCTTGCAAGGTGCTACAGTGACATTATTACCTACTAGCTACCAACTAGCATGGCTGTTTCTGTTCACACACTACTATTATGGAAATCCACTAGTTTTGACAGTAATTCTAAATGACATGCTTTGTGTACTACACATCCTATATTCCCTTTACATTAATTCCTACTATTACATGATATATTTATTTTAGCACAATGTTCTTGTATAAGAGTCATGGCTTAGTGGTAAGTCATGCAGACTACTGTTTCCAAGGTCCTGGGTTCGGGACTGACAGTGGGATTTTATTTTGCTTTTGAACTGCCTGCAGGACCTGTCAATCAGAGTGACTAAGGCACTTTTAATCAGTTGTAACCGGGTTTGCGCTGGTTTGCGCGGAGCTCACGCATGCGCACTGGCGGTTAGCTCTGGCGCTACGCACACCCGCTACAACCGCTTAAACGTGCTTACTCTTAAGACTTACACGCGCTATTTTCTTTGAAAGAAATGAAAATGGGGAGACAGGAAAGTGGTGAAAAAGGGGCCACAAAGAGGGTAAGACAGTAGGGAAACAAGCTTGGGTTTTGCAGGAGGGATGTAGGTAAGGCCCATAGCTGCCCATTTCTTCATCAGCAACAGCTGTGCATATGTTTGTAATTTGGTGTGACATTTGATACCTTCCACCCCTGAGAGAGGTGTATGAACAACAATAATACTTGTTGTACAGCCAGTTGTAATTGATAGTTTCCATGTCTGTTAGACATATGTGCGGAATGGGCAGCTATGTATGGGGTGTAATTTTTTGTGGGTACAGAGTGCCCTTTTTTTTTTTTTCAGGTGACAGTGGTATGTTAGGTGAAGGAAGTCAGTATAGCTGGGGAGGTAGGTTGGGTAGGTCAACAGACAAGACAAACAAGACGCATACAGGGGCAGTGTATGACACATGTGGGGGGTTACACAATTGACAGGAATGGAAGTTTGGATATCCAGAGCCCATGAGTCCACAGATGGCAACAGTGGAACTGATATCCCCACCCATGGGCAGTTGCCACTGTTCCTTCACTGCCCAGTATGGGGCTGTGCTGGGGGCTGTGTAGGCCGGGCAACAGGCATGCCCATGAGCTGTGCCACCTGTGCCTCAAGCTGGCGTAGGGGCTCAAGAACAGAGTCCCAATTCTCCCTACGCACCACAGTCTAGATGCTACGGAGGGTGAGTGGTGGTTCTCCTCTGGCCACGCTTGCAGAGGGGGGACGGGCCCCATCCCATGCAGCACTTCCACCCGCAGGTGGCACAGGGCCACCGGAGGAGGGTCCAGACTGGGCACTAGTGCCAGGTACACTCGCCAGCTGAGGTGGGAGAGGTGGGTCCGCTGGAACCCGCCTTCCCTGTCGTTCTATGTTTTGCATTATGTCATGACAGTTTGGGTTAGTAACATACAATACCATTCACAATTAGTTGTAACAGCATGCATTAGTATTCCCATTAACCAAACACCCAGATATTCACACCATTGAATAGCGAGCATAACACATGCATAATTTGAACAGCAATACACAGTCCAACAACATGCAGGGTTGATTTATGGCAACAGGCCATCAGGTTTGGATGTATGAACAGGGCAGATGCATCAACGGACATGCAAATATTTATGACCCATCAGGACAAATGTCCAGGGGTGTTAATTGTGATTGCACATACCATTTTCACGTGGAATAGATTATATGTGGTTATAGGGTGGGGTGAAGAAAATATTATTAACAACTTTGAATACCAATATATATGCTGTACATTTCTAATAGCTACAGATATATACACACTACTGTTCTAACTACAGTTTCCTATATGATACTACTTCACTTTGGTGATAGGACTGTTACTGCTACGTCAATATACATTTTATTGTTATTCATACACATTCATATCTGGCTTTGTTCAACTACATCATCCTGCTACATTTGCTTTATATAGCTATAGACAACTGTGGATGTTTGATATTTCAGACAATCATACTATCTGCATATTGCAGACTGACAGCACCATATCCAGATTTTGGGATACACATTCCGGCTGCAGCAACACTTTGGACACATTTCGCAGTTGGTTCTACTTGTCACATTCATTTCATTCTGTACTGACTGCAGTATACTTTATTCAGGGGTTATTACTACTTTATTGGTGGACTCATAACTCTTTCTCACACCCTCTCACTTGTTTTCATTTTGCTATTCAGGATGGTACTTACTTCTAGGCTTTCTTGACATGCTTTACCTGTAGTTATTACAATCCTTTCCAGCAGTCTCACTTCTGTCATGTTTCAGTATTTCAACAGGGATATATTTCATACATATGAGTTGCTCATCTTCTGCAGCTGTACTTTTCAGCCTGCTGCAGGTTGTGCACTATGATATTATAGGTGGGGCATCTTTATTTCATACTTTATTTCAGACATTTTCATTTTTCTGTGTGGATTTCAGACTGCAACACACTTTTGTAATCAAGCAATACTTGCAAAAACTTTTACACTGTTACTTGCACATGTTATTACTTAGTGACTACACTGCACTCTTTTGCTAACTGTCATACTTTTATATTTCTTTACAGTTACTGGATGTGGATTACTGACCTGCCTGGTGGCGCAGCCGCACCAGCCTATCGCCATAGGCTCTGCGGTTCACAGAACGGACACCTGCAGCTGTAATATAAATGAAGTCATATTGGAATACACATCTCCATAATTTCAGCTAATTTAATTTCTTACATACATAATTAAATGTAACTTACTCAGTAGTGGGGCGTTGGGAATTTGCCAGGCCTCCTGGATCCATAGGTTCAGTTGGTCCTGCTTGTGTCTCTTCAGGTCCGTATGGTGGTGATGGACCTGCTCACCAGTCCTTGGAATCCCTGTGGCACTGGTAAGATCATGAGCCAACCGGTCCCACGCCTCAGCCCTATATGCTCCCCACAGGACCTGGCCCTGCATGAGTTGGGCCTCATGATTGTGGACTAGGAGCCAGACCATGTATCTGTACTCCTCAACGCTCCACCTCTGTGCTCGAAAGCAACTACCCTCACCTACACCTGACATTCTGGCTGCAAGTCAGTTCTACAATCGTTTATGCTGTGTGTTCCCGCCTATGGGGCTTATATATGCCGTTTTTCCCGCACTTATCTGTGATTGGCCATTTTGGAATTGTATCCACTTCACAAAACCTGCTTTGTCATGCTCCACTTTCTATTCATTCCTATATATTTGCTATTACTGCATTTCTGGGTACAGCTGTCGTAGCTTAGTGGTTCAGTACCTTGACTATGGTGCATGGTATCCTGGGTTCGAACCTAGCCACTGCTTTTTATATTTTATGACTGTCTAGACAGGCTAGGGGGTGTGTCTGTGTAAAGGCAGTTTTGTTACAGCTTGCTCAACGTTGCCCGTCGGTTAGCTTGTTGGCGTGGTGCGTAGCTCCGCGCAAATGGGGTGCGCTGGTTTAAGCCTCATTTGGCTATCAGCACGCATATTACGCTCAGCTCAGCTAGGGTCACACAGTTTCAGCGTGTGAAACCACTGCTCAGCTACGGGCACTCATTTTGCACCTGTTAAACCACTGTTCAGCTACAGGCACTCATTCTGCCCCTGTTAAACCACTGCTCACCTACAGGCAGATGCACTCACCTTGTTAAACTGTAGCTCAGCTATAGGCACATCTGGCATTGTTTTATTGTTTTGTTACCTCACATTTCTTCAAAATAAATGGACTAGTTCATTACATTTTAAATAAAATGTGATTTTATATGTGTACATGTTTGTCAGGGACTTGTTTCGTGCTTATTTTGCTAAAAATAAAAGTTGGTGTTGTGGGGGCTTGAACCATGAGTGCCTGCTCTTCAGCCAACGTCTCTACTGCTACGCTATTACTTCTTGGCTTACTTTGCATATTTAGTTCTTATATGCTTTCCCACTGACTGCTAACTGTAGCTGCGCTACGGGCACGCCCGCGCAACGAGCGCACTCACGGGCAAACATCTTTACAATTTAAAAAAAATATATAACATGTTAATTTATATATTTTATGTTCATAGTCTGTGGGGGCATGTGTTGTGTTGTGTTTATTCACATTTCCGTGGACTCTGTCGTGGGTGTTTACTTTGGGCACTTTTACTCTTCTGGGGGCGTGTCCGCTTGCAGGGCTCGGCCTACGGACACGCCCCCTACTGTCTTACACGGGCCGTGTTAGACTTGGGTATGATTCAGCATGCTCTCATGAATATGCAGAGCATGCTGACATCACTCCGTTTAACTGCAGCCTCCGTGTTGGAGTTATAACTCTTACACGGAGGCTTCGTGAATCCTGCCCATAGTCTTTGCAATGCCTACTAGTATAATATTGTCTAATGTCTTCCTGTCCAATTGTGGTAATTTATTGTGTTGTTAATATTTTAATTATGACTGTACATGCAGTAGTCTTACTGTCATTCAAACTGTTTCATTGTTATATGTTGCACAGGGACCAAAACAATGTAATTTTGTTTGGCTTGCACTGCTGTGTATATCTGATCGACAATAAAGTTTACTTTGACTTTGACTACAGTGTGACAGGGCTACCCCACTGATTTTTCCTCAAACAACTGCTTTGCAACACAGTGGTGATGTCTTGACTTCAGATATGTTCTGTCTCAGAGTTATGGTGCAACTTCACCTGTGACATGTGTGGATAATACACAGTTTGGTATCTTGTGGACTTATGAGGTCGGCTGTTCAACTCCAGCAAAGGACAACATCATGTGAGTGTACTGATGTGACATACACAACATGGCATCACATTATTTCTATTCAGTTTTATATCAAAAAACACCTTTCAACACACTGAGGATTTCATGCCAGTCACATTGTTGTTGTGATTCTTGTTGTAAAAGTGCTCTTGTGGTGTGTGCAGTTCATACTGATGCAGACAGCATATCTATGCAGGTAGGCAGTGGTTTGAATCTGGGACTGTATGTGGGCACAGCAATGTAGATGGACAACAGTGGCTTAGCCAACCAACAGTGATACTGGACTGTTCATAGTTGCATAACCAGTAACATAGATACATCCTTTTTATCCCTCAGGCAAACGTTAATTGGATAAATTAACAGCAAAAGCCATTACTTAGTTCACACCTTGATGAGTGTTATTTGTGGCAATCCCATTACTGTCTTCTGTGGCAAGTGCAAACAACTGCTTTACAACACAGTGGTGATGTCTTGACTTCAAATATGTTCTCTCTCAGAGTTATGGTGCAGCTTCACCTGTGGCATGTGCTGTAGAGTGTGTAGCATGATTGGCAGGGGTTTGATTCTGGTAAGATCAGGCTGTCAGACAATAGTGACAGATAGGAGTGGCTTAAGCAAGGAAAGTAGATAGTTTGTGTGTTCTTCATGACACATCAGATCTAGCTCTTTCTGTGGCATCAGTGGCTGGTGTACATCTATTTATTTGTTTATTTATTACTTTTGTTTACCTAGAAAGTCCATCTGGGCTTATAACCCATTTTCAGTATGGGCCTTTAGAAAGGAACACTGACAATGAAAACTAACATACATACTGTATACTTAAACATCAGAAGTGGCAATTTTATATAGTATATACATAAATATGGAGAGCAAGAAATCAGTAGTGGAATTATATACAAGCAGGCATGGTCTTATAATTGCAGGTGTTCATTATATTACTGATACAAATAATAAAGTTTAGGATGGTGCAGTGGTTCAGCGGTAGTGTTTTCATCTCACAGCAAGAGGTTCTCTGGTTTGATTCTCAGCTGGAGTACTTTCTGTGTGGAGTCTGCATGTCCTACCTGCATTTGTGTGGGTTTCCTCGGGGTGCTTAGGTTTCCTCCTACATTACAAAGACATGTGTTTGGAGTGTTTCTCCCCTAACCTTTGCTGAAAATTGGCTTTGTTCCAAGTAGGACTTTCCTGGTTAACAAATGGTAAATAAATAAATAAAAAAAAGTTTATCAAACGTGAGACTAAAATGAAGCCAAATAAATAAATCAACATACACTTTATTGTAGTAAGTGTTTTCACAATATCATAACATTGCTTCTTCAGACTATAAAAAGCTCAATAAAACCAACATTTATATAGGTACAATTAAATGACATAGTTCAATAAAAACTTTACAGACATTAAAACATCTGCATTACATCACAATTAGATGAGTAGGTTTTAAAGAAATAGTCAATATAAGCTATCCATAAAAACTGATTTAGAAACAAGTAACCAGTGAGAAAATAAAAATACAAAGTCATAGATAATAAAAACATATATTATACACATAAATAATTTATGTCAAACTCCTAGCAGCTAAAATCAGTTTGAGGGGAACTTTATCATTAAGCCCCTTACCACAGTCCACCCTTAGCCTATTAATCCATTTCATAGGTTCACAGGTTCATAGGTAGGTACTAGGGCCTAGCCAAAAGGTACCCTGGCTTCCGCCACCCAAGAAAATTACTTTCCTGTGCCACTGTCGAGCAGAGCCACAGAAGTGATCCCCGGGGTGAATTTCCTATCTCCCATCAAATTATCAAGATTTTTCTTGAAGAGTGCTAATGAGGAGTATTTGTTTGACATAGGTAGTTTGTTTCAGAGTATCGGAAGTCTCTGGGTGGGAATCTATCCCTCCAGCATGTTTTGTTTATTGTGGTGACAAGGTTTAGGCCCCTAGAGCATGTAGCTCAGAGCGATTGGGATTTCTTTAAGTGGCGCATGTCCAAAAGCTCTGGGTTTGACATAGCTTTGTATGTTAGGCAAGGATCGCCTCTGAGTAGGCGATATGTGACGGAGTAAAGCTGCAGTTTTTTTGAGACGGTCTGCATAGGGCATCTGTTTGAGGCCGGTAATCCTCTTTGTGAGGTATTCCTGTGGCCTTTACAGTTGTTGTAGATGTCTTGTGATGTGCATACCAAAAGGGGCATTGTACTCTATAATGGGTTGAATGAGTGACGAGTAGAGGAGAACAATGACCTCTTTTTTCCTGGATGAGAAACCCTTTGTGATGAGGTGTACCATGTAGAAGGATTTCCTGACTACTGGAGTGATGTGATTATCAAAGGAGAGACTACTGTCCACCTGTGTCCCAAGGTCTCTTATCCCACTTTTGGTGTTAAGTAGACTACAGCCTATGTGGTAGTTCATGGGTACAGTGTTTTTACCAAAAGGGATGACAATGCACTTTTTGGCATTGAGCTTGAGGCCATGGCTTTGACACCAGGCATTTGTTGCCGCGAGGCCCTTTTGTAGGATGTCTACATCATTTGGAGTTTTTATTATGGCTCCTAGTTTGGAGTCATCTGCGAACTTCATTAGCCAAAGTTCTTCTGTGTTAGCCTGTACTTCAGAGAAGTAGATACCAAACAGGAGAGGTCCCAGGACTGAACCCTGTGGTACTCCACTTGTCACTGGTCTGAAGTTGGATTTGGAGTCTGCTACTTTCACAGTGTGGGTTCTGTCAGAGAGCCAGTCGGCAGTCCATCTTGTGACATAGGGATTTATACCTAGTTTAGTGAGTTCATCTATAATTCCAGAGTGGGGGATGGTGTTGAAAGCCTTGGCAAGATCTAGATCGGATGTGTGAATCACCTTATCCTCATCTACGGCTTTGGTGACCACTTCAATTAAGTCTATCCAGTTTAGGAGACATGATCTGCCTTTTACAAACCCGAACTGGGTGGGGTCCAGAGTTTGGAGATTACCAGTGTCATTGTTTATAAGTTCCATGATGATACATTCCATAGCCTTGCAGACCAAACTCATCAGGCTAATGGGGCAGAATTTCTGGGGTCTGTGGTGGATCCCCCTTTGTAGAGTGGGATAACCATCACTGCGGACCATTCAGTGGGCACATAGCCTGAGGTGAGGCTATGATTGAACATGGTACTTAGGTGGGGTGCCAGTTCATTCTGCAGTTCATGTAGAACGCAGACTGGGATGTTGTCAGGTCCCATGGATGCTGTGTTCTTGGCTTTGGAGATTGTGTTTTTTACCTGTGCAGCTGTGATTACAGGAACTTTGCATTCTTCTGGTATAGAGATGGGCCCTTTAGGGGATGAGAGGGGGGTAAAGTTAGCACTGAACCTATCTGCCAGGATGTTGGCAATATCAGTTGGTTCTGTATGTTTAGTGCCATTGTGCTGTAACTCAGAGCAGATCTGAGTGTTACCATTAAGATTCTTGACATAGCTATAGAATGCTTTGTGGTTGTCTTTAGAGTCAGTGTCGATTTTGTTTTCATAACTAGCTTTGGATGATTTTATGAGGGATCTCAGTTTCTTACTGAGGCTGACCAGGGACTTCCTCCAATCATGTGATTTAACTCATTTTTTGCAACAGTTTCTTTCTTCTGTTGCAGAGTTTGCTTATGGCAGGAGACCGCCAGATTGGCTTCCTATTTTTGGAGGATAGCATCTTGGTTCTGTTAGAGATTGCACAATCCATGCACTTGTGTAAGTGCTTATAAAGTGCATTGGTGTAGGATTAAGCAGTCATACCTCTATTGTCCGTCAGCATGGGTGTCGTGAAGTTTGCCACTTCTGTCTTAAGAAGCGTGAAGTTGGCTTTGGAGAAATTTTTTATGGTGGTTTCCCTAATAGGTGGTGGGGGCGGGATGTGGATGTCTAGGGTGATTAGATTGTGGTTGGATCTGACCAATGAGGAATTGACCTCTGGTGTGAAGCACCAGTTGCCCATGTTGGTAATGATCAGGTCTAGGGCATTCCTGCCCTTTGTGGGGGTGTGGATAAGTTGATCCAAGGCGTTGGAATTTATGAATTCCAGAAAACATTGAGCACAAGAGTTGGTGCATGAGTAGTTTTCCCAGTTAATGGTGGGGTAGTTGAAATCACCTATTATTAGGGTGTTAGGTTGTACCCTAATATTTTCCAGTGTATTAAGAAATGAGGAGTGGGTATCCCGGGGCCTGGTGGGGGATCTGTAGCAAGCTACAATGTGGATTGTGGTGTTGCCCAGAGTTGGTTGCACTTGGATAATCTCGGATGCATTATGCTAAGAAACTAGCCTGGAGGTGTGGATATCCTTAATGAATATGGACATGCCTCCACCTTTAGTGTTTTGGTCCAGGTTAGGTGGCCGAAAGGTGTGGTATGAATTTAGCCTGGTAATGCAGGGGTACTCTCTGGAGCCTTGAACAAGGTCTCTGTCACTGCACAGATGTCAACGTTCTCCATTTAAGGAGTGCCTCAAGTGAGTGCAGTTTGAGGTTTAGACTTTTAGCATTGAGTAGCAATACCCTCAGATTTTTCTTGCTTGTTTTTGTTATGGTGGTGAATTTTTGTCATTTGAACCTTGCCTAAAAAAGGCACTATAGGGGTGGCTAGAGCCTTAGTCAGTATCCAGAATCCCAGGGGGTGAGAGGTGCAGGCCATCTCTGGTAAAGCATTGTGGTTTGTCAGTCATGTCATCCCAGGCAGACAGATACTGGATCCCCTTAGAATGACACCAGAAGCTTAGCCAATTGTTGACGTCAATCATTTTGTCCTTGTACTGTGGTATCATTCTGGGTGATGGCAGGATGCTACTCAGGGCTAGGGTCATACCTGCCTGAGCTACATGATCGAACAGCTCCTACATGTCTCTTTTCATGTAGTCCAGGGAGGTACGTCTCAGGTCATTCACATCAACATGGACATATTTGTACTTGTTGTGGAATGACCTGAGTGCATGCATTATGTGGTGAATCCTGGCACCCAACAGGCAGCTGACAGTAACCTTCTCGTTGTTTAGCCTGGTGAGTGTTACATCAGTGTGCCAGACTAAAGAGTCACCTATGACTAGAGTTTTGGGTACGTTGTTATGCCTTATGGGATATAGAAGAACAAAAAAGTGCTAACAAACGGCAAACAACAAACAACCAAGGAAGAGGTGTAAATCCAAATACGAATCCAAGAAATAGCGTAATACAAATTTATTTATCTGCTTTCATCCGTAGACTTCATCAGGGATTTCTTGGATTCGTATTTGGATTTACACCTCTTCCTTGGTTGTTTGTTGTTTGCCTTATGGGATATAGTTGAGTGGCACATTGAGTTTGTGGGTTATGTGTCATTTGGGTTGTATTAGGGGGTGGAGGTTGCTTGCGTTTCTGCTTTGGAGGTCCCTGTTGCTTGGGCAGGTTTTTACTGAGAGCCTCCGTGAATGTAGGTGTGTACTTTGTGTTTCTATGTGTGTGTTTTGGTGGTGTAGGTTTTGAGGGACTATGTAGTGAGTGTTGTGTGGTGCAAGTGTTTAACTTCTCCTCTTGACTGTCTAGTCCAGTCTTGGGTAAAGAGAGCTTTGCTTCCAGTTTGGCTACATAAGTGCATCTCTCACAGGTTGTAGTGTTGGGTGGTAGGAGGAGATGGTTGTCTGTGTACATGAGGCAATTACTGCATTGCTCCACAATGTCCAGATTCATCAGGTAAACAGGAGAAAACACCTGGAGCTGACCCTTAGACATGCCTGGCTAGGTGCTTATTTATTATGTACTAAAAACTGTTTTCCTTTAGACAAGTGAGGAAAGTTGAGTGCTGTAGTAATTTGTAGCTGATTTAGTGCTTACAATGAGTTCAGAACAAGTGCTGAGCTCGAAGAAACAGACTTGAGTGCTAAAACTAAACAACTGGCTAGTTCTATGAAACAAAATTAAGCTAGAAGGCTTCCCTCCAACACCGAAAGTCTTGGTCTCTCAGAAGCTTACAAATAGTCCTGGATACAGCAAATCTGTATCTGGACTAGACTACTTACAGGAAAGGCAGGAAACAAGCTTAGAATTTTTTTTTTTTTTTTTTTTTTTTTTTAGTGGAAAGAGAGAAAGGAGGAGCAGAAACTAAGTGGATTGGCCTTCTCAAATGTTCTCCCTGTATTAGGTAGAATGAGGTAATAACACTAGACTAGGAGGAGGGTCCCAGATCAAATTTACAGTAGGGGTGGGCAACTGCAAAGCCACCAACTATAATAATAACAGCATATGAATAGGCAGGGAGGGTGGGAAACAAACTGCAGAAATGTTTCTCAAAAAGCAGCAGTGAGCCTTTAAATGAAAGTTTTAAACAGATAAAGGAGCCTCTAGAGAAAGCTTTTAACTGCAAACAAGTTATATGACACACTCCTTGGCAGGAGATCAGAACAAACAACCCAAACAGATGCTTAATAAAAGTGGACAATTTCCAGTTAATACCTCACACACAGTGAAACTAGCTAGAAAAGTATGCAGTAGACAAAGTGATATAAATAATTTAAAAAATAACCAACAAAAAAAAAACAGGATATTTAGTACAATATATTATAGATACGAGTTTGCACAGTGCCCTTCCTTCGATTAGCTCAGTGTGAAATGGCAGAAACACTCACAAACTTAACTTTTTAGGTAACAGAAAGTTGAAACCTGAGACAACATTAAAAAAAAGCTTGAAAGAACCAATGAGGTGCTTACTCTAAGCTGTAATCCAGGTGACCCCAGTCAGCCAATGACCATAAACAATCCTCTCTCACTGAAATGCCTAATGGCTTTGGCTAAACCAAAATATCCTTGAACATGTGCTCAGACACACAGCCTCCACAATCACTAGGCCCAAACACAAGCCTGAATATGGACAATGCTACAAATACCCACAATACTTAGGCAGAAATAAACTGCAGAAATGTTTCTCACAGCAGAAAAGCAGCAGTGAGCCTTTAAATGAAAGTTTTAAACAGATAAAGGAGCCTCTAGAGAAAGCTTTTAACTGCAAACAAGTTATGTGACACACTCCTTGGCAGGAGATCAGAACAAACAACTCAAACAGATGCTTAATAAAAGTGGACAATTTCCAGTTAATACCTCACACACAGTGAAATTAGAAAAGTATTCAGTAGACAAAGTGCTATAAATAAGTCAAAAAAATAAGCAAAAAACAGGATACTTAATGTTATATATTATAGATCCGAGTTTGCTCAGTGCCCTTCCTTCGATTAGCTCAGTGTGATCTTTCTGATCTCTCAGTCCTATTCACCAAACTACCCCTTTGCTCACTGGGATTAATAAGCTGTATCACCATAAATTTAAGAGTGTAAAGATTCATGAAGAAGAACATGCTTGGCCAAGGCATTAGTGCAGATACTATTTCTAATATTGTAGACATGTTCCCTTACTCTGTCCTTAAGGCACATGTCAGTTTTTCCAACATAAAATCAGCGATACTCCGTACAATAAGCCAGGTAGACCAGATGACAGGTACCACAACCAGCCCAAACATTAAACTTGACTTTTTCTCCAGTATCAGGATGTACAAAGATCTCAGATAGGTCAAGTAATTCACAATAATTACACTTGCCACAGGGTATCATACCAGAGTACCTATTGGGTATATTGGATTGCTACAATAAAGTGTCTGTTGATCTATTTTCTTTTGGTTTTGGTCTCACCTTTGATTTATTTTATTATTTGGACTTATTCTTCTTGATTTGACCATTCATCTGAGCTACTGGATTTTTTTTAGCATATATTATTGATACAGTATTCAGACACATTGTAGCTTGAAATTTCATTCAGTTACTCTGTTTTAGAAGGGATAAAGAATTTGGCAAGGAGAGCCGTTAGAGGAGAGAAGAATAGTCTAATCAGGTGGAGAGCATTTGCAGCTCCATGAGTTGAGTTGCTGTATTTATATTCTAATCTTGAAAGACTATAGTGATGGTTCTTGCATAAGTGTTGGGGTACTGGAGTTCCAGGTCTTGGACACTGTGTGAGAGTAGATGGAGCATCCAGCCGAGCTCTGTCACAAGATCTTACCTGGCATGTGTTCAAGTATGGCAAGATGTAAATCCTCAATATGTCAGTGAATCCTCACAGGCATTATTTATTTCCCCTGTAATAATGATCTGTATCACATGACTTCATACAAACATTTATTTATGTATGAATGTAATGCTTTGGTTTTCACTGAAGGGCTTTAAAGGGCTTATAGATCATTTTGTAACATGTCACAGGCTGCAAAATCATCACAAAGTGATACTTTCTGGTGTTTTTTGTTGGGTAGTATATGTTAATGTGGTCTTTGATGTAGTTCCTTTTGAGCACGCCTAGTATATTGCTGTAGGAGATATTGTAGCCATTGCTGTACTTCCTTATAAGCATGCCCAGTATAATGATGTAGTAGATGTTATTGCAGTCATTGCTGTACTTCTTTATGTGCATGCCCAGTATAATGATGTAGTAGATGTCATTGTAGTCATTGCTGTACTTCCTTATAAGCATGCCCAGTATAATGATGTAGTAGATGTTATTGCAGTCATTGCTGTACTTCTTTATGTGCATGCCCAGTATAATGATGTAGTAGATGTCATTGTAGTCATTGCTGTACTTCCTTATAAGCGTGCCCAGTATAATGATATAATAGATGTTACTGTAGTCATCGCTGTACATCCTTATGAGCATGCCCAGTATAAAGATGTAGTAGATGTTATTGTAGTCATTGCTGTACATCCTTATGAGAATGCCCAGTATAATGATGTAGTAGATGTTATTGTAGTCATTGCTGTACTTCCTTATGAGCATGCCCAGTATAATGATGTAGTAGATGTTATTGTAGTCATTGCTGTACTTCCTTATGAGCATGCCCAGTATAATGATGTTGTAGATGTTATTGTAGTCATTGCTATACATCCTTATGAGCATGCCCAGTATAATGATGTAGTAGATGTTATTGTAGTCATTGCTGTACATCCTTATGAGAATGCCCAGTATAATGATATAGTAGATGTTATTGTAGTCATTGCTGTACTTCCTTATGAGCATGCCCAGTATAATGATGTTGTAGATGTTATTGTAGTCATTGCTGTACATCCTTATGAGCATGCCCAGTATAATGATGTTGTAGATGTTATTGTAGTCATTGCTGTACATCCTTATGAGCATGCCCAGTATAATGATGTTTTAGATGTTATTGTAGTCATTGCTGTACATCCTTATGAGCATGCCCAGTATAATGATGTTGTAGATGTTATTGTAGTCATTGCTGTACTTCCTTATGAGCATGCCCAGTATAATGATGTAGTAGATGTTATTGTAGTCATTGCTGTACTTCCTTATGAGCGTGCCCAGTATAATGATGTTGTAGATGTTATTGTAGTCATTGCTGTACTTCCTTATGAGCATGCCCAGTATAATGATGTTGTAGATGTTATTGTAGTCATTGCTGTACTTCCTTATGAGCATGCCCAGTATAATGATGTAGTAGATGTTATTGTACTCATTGCTGTACTTCCTTATGAGCATGCCCAGTATAATGATGTTGTAGATGTTATTGTAGTCATTGCTGTACTTCCTTATGAGCGTGCCCAGTATAATGATGTAGTAGATGTTATTGTAGTCATTGCTGTACTTCCTTATGAGCATGCCCAGTATAATGATGTTGTAGATGTTATTGTAGTCATTGCTGTACATCCTTATGAGAATGCCCAGTATAATGATGTAGTAGATGTTATTGTAGTCATTGCTGTACTTCCTTATAAGCGTGCCCAGTATAATGATATAATAGATGTTACTGTAGTCATCGCTGTATTTGCTTATGAGCATGCCCAGTATAATGATGTAGTAGGCATTATTGTAGTCATTGCTGTAGTTATTTATGTGCATGCCCAGTATAATGCTGTAGGAGATATTGTAGTTATTGCTTTACTTCCATATGAGCATGCCCAGTATAATGATCTAGTATGTGTTATTGTAGACATTGCCATACTTCCTTATGAGCATGCCCAGTACAATGCTGCAGTAGATCATATTATAGTAATCACTGTACTTCCTTATGAGCATGCCCAGTATAATTATGTACTAGATGAATACTATTTAGCACATATTATGTAATCAGTGTCTTGAGATAGGTCTTGTAATGTGTTCTTTATCAAAATGTAGCAGATCTAGCCTGTGGATTTGGCTTTGCCAACATCTCTGAAATGGAGCTATTGACTTATGGGTAGGGGATAACAAACATTTGTCACAGATCAGTGTACATTTGGTGTATGTGCAATGGAAGTCTTCAACAGATCATTTAGTAATGCAAGTTAATGTTTCAGATTGCTGTGACCTATGTTACTGTAGTCGATGTTGGACCAAAATTGCAAAATTTGCTACACGACAACCTTACAAGTCATACTGCTGCCTATCCATTAAAAAATTAAACTGGCTTGAATTTCCATGCCAGCTTACTATGAGTCAATGTGTCTATATTATTTAATCGACTGCTTAGCTTAGATGTAGAGTGATCTCGGAGTTGGTATATTTAGTTAGGTGGGGGTGTGTGGGGGGTGAAGCCCCCCACTTTTTTAAGGCTTGGAAGTTTAAATTAGTGTGGCATGGTCGAGTGAATTCTTTCCCAATGAAAAATTCACTTACCTGGCCATTTGAAATTTTAAGTTTTCGACCCTTAGCTGTTGACGTTTAGGCGTTCGACAAGCTAAGTGGTCAATTAGATAAGATAGACCCGAGTCAACTACTACTAGTTCACAAAATACTTAAGAACCCCTTAATCTCCCCAGCCACCTCTGCCTATTACAATACTAAAGTCCCAAGCAGGAGCTACGCTCTTCTCACAACCAACTTTTATCGATTTACAAACCACTAAGGTCAGACACTCCCTCTACTCTTACTGTGTAGACAAGATCTAGAATAACCTGCCAGTATCCATCAGTCAAGTCTCTCATTACTACACCTTTAAGACTCTCCTTGAGGAACATCTTTCCAAATCCTGGATTTGCTTATGTTCTTCTCCAACCTAGCCTATTGTTACCTCAAACTACACCTCAGCTTATGCCTCAACCACTCCAAAACCTTTCTTTCAACCTTACACTTTTTTTTCTCAACTACTTCCTTAAGTCTTCAACTATCTCCACAGCCTGAAGAAGGAAGAATTCAAAATAAATATATAACTCTTTATCTTGTATGTAATATACTATACCAATTTATGTACTTTTATTTAAAATATCAACTTATTCTCACTTGTAACTTTGTATGTTGTTGCTGTTTCTGTCTATATTTCGAGCTTTTCTCCCCAGGTCTCTGCTGAAAATGAGCACTCTCTGCCCAGACGGACTTTCCTGGTTACCAAATGCCAAATAAATAAATACAGGTCTTAGTAATGTTTTTAATAAGGCTCACTTCAAGGTTAAATATCACTTACGATATACTGCATTTGTATGTATATTTTAATACAAGACAAAAAATGTGCGAAAAGCTCTCCAATAAAACCAAATAAAACACAAAGAGAGCAAACTGCTAGGAGAGAAGCAAATCGACTGGCCAAAAAGACTTTATTGTGAACAACCACAAAACACTATATCATGAACGCCTTGAATACACTCGCGTTTTCGTCCTACCAACTGGACTTCATCAGATGTTTGAATTTACATTAATTAAGCACCTTTATACAATCAATTAAAACCACAAACCAATGAAAAACAGACATTACATTTTGAATAAACAAATCAAACTACATTTGGGCTCATAACTATTAATCAACATGAATTAATTTCCACTTGGACTTTATCATATTGAATAAAACAAACTTATTTAAGTTACTATTTATATTATATTCTACTATCATCATCCCATATAAAACTCCATAATAAAAATAGTAAAAACATTTTAATACACTTATTTAAGCTAGTGTGTATGATATGGCACCTGGAAGGACATACATCATAGCACTGAATGCATCATACTCATATAAGTGTAACTTGACATTTGCTATGCTTACCCAGTAGCTGATGCATTAACAACATAATTCTGGCATGGAAATTTATTTTTATTTAATTTTGTCTGGGTTTCCTATTCATTTGTATTACACATATAAATACCTCCTATGCATATTTATATACATCATGACATTCAGAAACACACAATGCATTTGTCAGGGGACTGACTGCCCTTGATTTATGAGCATGTTCACATATGACATGTGACCATGCCTAATCTTGCATGTACACATGTTACATCTGTTATAGTTAGACAACTGCTACTTTGTATTTCACATCATTATTCTGGTCACATACTGGTCAGTGTGACCCATGTTTTGTGTATGCGTCTTGTCCTTCTGTATTTTGTTACAGACACAGCAGGCACGAAGAGTCATAAAATTAATACAATTCATAACATGTAGTTTTCTGACAGAACATCTCCCTTCATCACTTAACTACTGTTATTGGAATGACTGCACATATGTCTGTGATTTATCTCCACATCTTCGGATTGTAATAGGTGTGTACACTGACATATCCAACCGCAGTATGGTTTCCTTCATACATATAAACCAATTAAAGAATTAACAGTGCCTTAAGCTGTATGCTTGTGATTACATCAGTCACACGGATGTCATTAATGACCTTTGATCACTCACACAGTATACATTACAACGGCAGAGTACTTTTATACACCTGCCACACAGGTGTAGCTAGGTATTCTCAATATAACAATGTGAGTAATGAACATTACTGAGCATGCCAGAGAAATGTATAGCGACATAGACGTGCATTTAGGTTTTATAAATGTATATATATTAATGTTTTATATATTACACTAATATACAACATATGCTTGGCTAATACATGTTATGAGTGACACCAAATGGCAAATAAATATCTCCCCTCTGAAGTGCCAAGGACACCAGCTGTAGGGCTCATTAATTTTTTTATTTTATATGATAGTTGGAGAATACAGCATATTGTTATCTAATCTGCAGTAACTGCAGTATCTGCAAATATGCCAAAATCTATCTACAGTCCTTGCTGTTATTTTAACTCAAAAGTTTTAAAAAACTTTAACAATGACTCTCCTTCATTACACAGTTTAGCTTTGCTTCCCCTTCACATCCTTTGTCAGCATTTCATTTTTATTAATCTACACATAGGTATGTGAACGGGATTACTTATCTAGATAAGAAGATTTATTTCATTACAACTGTTTGTACATTAATCTAATTACATCTAAGTACACTTTCCTTGTTTAACTTGCCCTGCTTCTTAGTTATGAGATTCACGGTGCACTTGACTTGTATTGTGCCATCTGCGTATGCATGCTTACTGTGGTTGCATGTATATTTAACATGTTAGTTATATTGTGTTCTTGTGCCTCTGTGCCCCTATCCTTGACCTCTAACAGATGATCTGGCCATGATCAGGTGCTCCTGAACATGTAGACTTGCTTAGTGGCTTGCAAATTCAATGAGCACTGATGTACGTCAGTTAAATGTGAACAGAGTGTGGAGGCTTAGCACACACTTGAGCAAGTTTCCAATCAGTTAGTGATGGCATATCCTTCTTGCCTTTAATTTAAATCTGCTACCTCTCTAATATACTGCATGCAGAATTACTGCCCACTCTTAAAAGAAGGCATGTATAATATAATAATGAAATCATTTGGCTGCAATGAATTAAACAATCATTGTTTGAAAGGTAGATTGTACTAAAATATATCAACATCCACAGGCTTCTGTAACTAATAAAAATATTTTACTTAACACACATTAGGTAACATATCTGAAAAAAAGAAATATACATACAAATGTAGACTTGCACTAAGAATAATTAAACACAAGGAATTAAATAACAGAAAAGCACTAAGTAAAGCTAAATGATCCTACCTAACAGGTGGAGATTAGCAGAACACATTAACTATAACTAAATGTTACTATTCCTATCGCTAACCATAGAAGTCTAACTGCCATTAGGTTTCTAATAATCATTCACCAGTTATAACTGACATACAAGCAAAATTCAAAAGTGTGAGTTCATTGTCTCTTGAACAGAAGGTCGTAATCTTTTTCTTCTGTTATCACTGCTAAGATGGTTACCATTTTCAGGGCTCTTTAAAATCCAGCAAGCACATGACCCCAAGATGGAGGAACTTACCATAACCCTGGCTCTGCAATTCCTGTATTTTATTTTTTGTTTGTTAGGACACACACAGGGTGTTCATAAATGAATACGCCTATGCAAGCAGTATTTTTATATACTTTTTGGTTCCCCACAGCTGATCATCAGCTGCTCTCAGAGCCCTTCCTCATCCACCAGGCTACCAAACCTGACATCACCACCCCTGTACTAACTCTGACCCATATTCAGGGCCCTAAGCAGATCAAGGCTTCCCTGGGCATCATCATGATAATGTTGATTCATGTTTCCTCTTAATCTCAACCCCCTGGGGGCATCTATACTGCACCAGAGCATGGTGAACCAAAGGGTTTGTCGTATATTAAGCACATTTCCACATGTGACTTGAGCCAAAGCCCTGTGCCTTACAGACTCCCACACATTCCTAGCCCAGCATTGGCCACGGTGCAGCCGAGCACATGCACCTACCCCCAAGGATAGGCACCCCATTCTTCCTACTTTCACCAATGAGCTTCGGAGATGCTAATTCCAAACAATGCACCATTACTGCATTTTTACTGAAAAGAAAAGTTTCAGACCACATGCAATTATTGCCAAAACAAAGAAAGAAGATATCCATGGAGAGAGTGAAGAACAGTGTTACAGTTTATTAAAATCATCAAAGTTAGAAGATGCCAAAAGGAAATAACGTACTGTGAATCCATACTTGCATTATTATTTTGTTTCCTGAAAAGTGCTCAAGGAACATATTTTTGACAAATTCACTAAGAGACTAAGATTATCAGCTGGGCTACTTTAAAAGACACTGGTTTTCATTACTTATTGATTGTATTTTTTTGTTTTTGGAATATATTGGTTTTACAATTTAAACATCGTATTGCTCCTTACAACTATATAGATTTTGTTAAAGTCCTTATGTTAAACCAAAGAATCTGTAGCATTTCAAAGTCAGATGACATAAAACTTATGTAAAATGATATGAAATATTTTATTTTTCTGTAGGTATCTCTGCTTTCTAAAAAACATGTCACAGTTAACAACTATATTTTTAAAATAATAATTCTGACAGAAACAAAGTGAAATCCCCTTGGTGTTATTTTCACTGAATGTCCGTCTGTTCAGAAATTATTATTTCTTTTGTATGATAAATGCTTACCTGTAATAGTATATTATTTACAAATGAAGGCAATTGCAGTACAGTGGATTATCTCAGTTAAGGGTAAGAAATACAATGTTTTTCAAAAATATTGGAAGAATTAAAGCACAGAAATCTAAGCTTCATGCTACAACATGCAGTTTTCCACACAACATCTTGTGGTCCATTCAGACCTAACATTCCACAACGATGGATTAGTGGATTACTGGGTTCACCTTCACCCCATTTAGTGTAGTTCAGTGGTAGCTGATTTATCCAATACCAGGTATCTGACATACGGTGATTTCGCAGCCCAATCCAAACTCCTGGTCCAGTGGTTTTCAGAACTAGTTCAGCCATCACCATCTGGAGCATCTCACTGCTAATGCTGACCATGTCAGTGTAATGACACCTGCAGTAGTTAATGGCCTCTGTCCATGTCTTCAGTTCATCCACAAGATACACAGTAAAGATGACATCAGGGTTCTCACTGGTATCTGAAAGACAATAAACCTCATGCTCAGTCATATTTACATAATTCTTTTTTAAGTTTTCAGCAACGATATCAATTGTCAGATTATTAGGACCTTCACTTTGAGGTAGACATTAATATTAATGTTTAATCTGTAATCTGCTTATGTATTTAACTTCCAGGCTGCACTGAGAAAATAATTAATATTTCATAGTTGGATTTAAATCAAAGTCACTGGTGTACAATTCTGCTGATGCCTACATGAAACATATGCTACTGTGACTCATGTAAACTGAGCCTGACAAAGATCATACACTATACATGTAAATTCAAAACAGAAAATGGGAGAATGGTGGGAGGTTGGCATAATGGTTAAGGTGTTTACCTTACAAATGGAAGGTTCAGGATTTGATTCTCACATGGGGTAATTGGCTAGGCTTAAAATGGCTCACAAGGGCAGCTAGTATAGTATGAATCTATGAAAATAAAGGTGTTTTTAGTAACATAGAATTACCAGTGAATGAAAACCAATTCACCCAGTTTTTATCTTATTACAGCCAGTGAATTGGACACCATTTATTATAAATGAATACCCTGCATTTTATTATACATGGCCACAAAAGGCTTAATGACATTCATATGTTAACAATTCTCCAAGTTATTTGTTATAGGTTCATAGGTGTATACTAAGCCAAAGGTCACTAGGGCCCTTAAAAGCCTAGCTATGCAACCCAAATGTAAAGCACAAATTTATGTTGTATAGGTGGTGAATTACTGACTGTCTCTGTCTATTGGAGACATAGTTGCCAGACCAGGGGTGAAATTCCAATTACTCATCCATTGGTCCAAGTTACGTTTAAACGTGTACATCTATAATACCTTTCTTGAAAATCTCATTTACTTTAGATAGGCCCACCTGCATCTTTAAATGCTGTTCATATGGCATACTTTCATATTGCTAAGTCATTTGACTCTATCCTCTGTACTAGCGCAGTTAGAAAACTAAATGCATTTAAAAATTATACCTATGTGATAAGATGGATAGCAAGTGGGCTAAAAGTTAGAACCTACACTACGAGGTAGTTGGCGTCTTACCAGATAAAAATTAAAGTGACTGTTGGTGTCTGCCTGCTTGTAAAATTTGTCATATGAGGTTGCATTTTAAAAGGTTCAGCTCGCCTGTATCATCCACAAGTTTTTATAGCTTTAGACAAACTCTGTAATCTGCATTTCCCGTTCACATTTTTTTCTTCTCATACCTTTTTTGTCTGCTCTGGAGAAAGTCCCGAGCTATATTCTTAAGGGAAAAGATTCATTGAGACTTTGCAACAGCAGCAATGGAAAGTCTGAGTTGAACTTTGAACCTGGAGATGTCATTTTTTTTTTTAGGACAGACGAGTAGTGGTTTTGCTTCTTATTTTACAAAAGCACAATGAATTTTTGACTATATGTATTGTATATTAGCCCGTGTGAAAATGGATTTTTTTGTAAATGGACCTTAAATACATCTATAGTAGGGATGCTATAGAATTATAGTGCAAGAGTAGCAATAAAACTGTTCTCAGTGCATTTCCAAAAATTATGAGTAAATGTTTCCGTATCTCTTGGACACACTTCCCTATAAAAAATATTCTTTCAGACAGGATGTACTTGACAGTGAAGTCACATAAATTGTCTATAAGCAAAAGTACCAGTGATAGCTTTATTACACACAACCCCCCCCCCATCCCAATGCAGATACACACAGAAAAACAGAAGTCCATAATGACCAGACACTTTTATGCTTAGGTTGCTGCCCCCTGTTCCTGAAGGCATTCACTTTCTGAATGTGACTGATTGTGAAAAACTGCTGATGTTTGCCAGGGTTAAACTTAAAGTAAATAAACATTTTTAGTAATGTAACTAGATGTTCTCAGATACAAACATTGGCCACAGGAAGCCATATGAATGATTGTTTAATGGTGATTAAGTAAGTAAGCTTTGCTTTAACACTGATACATTTTTAAGACTTATTTTTTGTATAAAACAGTGTTTTTTAAGTTACTAACATATCAAAATGTTATACATAGTTTTGTAAGGTCTGCGGTGATTCACTATATGGTGATACTTTTATATGAAGTGACATATCAGATGAAATGTTGATTTCAGAATGTCAGACAGCTGTTATTAACTGTTACAGTGATCACAAAGCTATGTGTAATCCGCTTGCAGCTCATGCATAATTCTTTTTCACTGTTTAGTTTGTGTCCTTGTTTTGGTCTTTTTGATTTATACCCTATAGTGTACTTGTGAGGTGAAAACATACAGGATAAACCACTCAAGTAATCAACTAGAGTGTGTGCGTGTGTGTGGGGGGAGGTAATTCAAGTTTGTGGAAAATATAGCAGAATCTGAGTTATAATAGAGTTAGTGGATCACTTAAGATGTTCAAAATACATATGACAGTTGCTATTGTGAGACTTATTTTAGTAATATTAACATGAAGGTTGGCAGCCTGCTCCCATTGTATTGCAACAATGTCATCAATAATGAAATATGCAGTTTATTACACCAGTTTGTGAAAAAATACAGATACATTATTTTTCAACCATCTGTATTTAAATGCTTTTAGTGTATCTTTTTACAGCATTTCATTTAGTTCAAAGACATATAATTCGTAAGATATGTATGGTAATATACATAAACATTTGTATGGATGGCAATGACTCATCATTTAGTAACCATCTGAACTGTGGAGTATGGAGAGGAAAATATATAAATATAGTTTATTTATAGCAGGCTGATTCTTTAGTATTTAGAATATGCATTGACACTGAAATTCAAATAAGAGTTAAATGATAAGATATGTACTACAAAGCAAGAGTTTAAGATACTTTTATTGTGAAATGATAAAATGTACTTGTATATCCAATAGTATTAATCTTAAAATTTTTAATTCTTTTGGGGAATTTATTTTGTTTAACTTTATTATTAGAAATTTGATTATTGTATAATTAACACTACTTGAATTTATATGTTATACTGAAGCTTGAAATTAGGTATTGGGAAATAGATTTATAGCAGGGGAAAACTTTATGTTCTAATGTATTTCGATAAATACTTAATTCTTAGAGCTAGTAGCAGCAGAAAGGATTGGGTAATATTAGGGCGATGGTTGAAGTTGGCTTGTATGATTATTTCATCAAACTAGGAATGTTTTATTCCATGCTAGGTGGTGTAAATATTTTTTACAATCAGTTAGTTATTAGCTAGATTCATAATTTTGTCCATTACTGAGTATGTTGACATTATAGTTTTTTTTGTTTCAAAACCACTCTCTTCTTACCACTTACTTTAAACTTTATATGGTGGAGCAGCGGTTAGCGTTGTCACCTCACAGCAAGAGGTTCTCTGGTTCGCTCATCGGCTGGGGTGCCTTCAGTGCGGAGTCTGTATGTCCTCCCTGTGGTCGCGTGGGATTCCTCCGGGTGCTCTGGTTTCCTCCCACATCCCAAAGACATGCTATAGGTGGATTGGACACTCTAAATTAACCCTAGTCATGAGTGCGTGCATGTCTGTGCCTTCTGTGGAAGGTTGGGCACCGGGCTGGCAACTCAACACTGTAAAACTCCACTTCTAATCATGAGCGGACAGATGATCCGCTGTGGCGACCCCTAGCCGACAAAAGCTGAAAGAAGAAGAAGAAGACTTCTGTTGCACTTTTCTCCTTTACTATCCTCTTCCATAGTCTATTTACCCCTTTAACTAGCCCTCCTCTATCCCACCCCTAGTCCTATTTTAACCCTTTCTCCCCCTGGTTTCTTCTCCTTTTCTTTCCCCCTTCTTTACACTCACAACCTCGGCCTTTTTACTTACCTTCTCCTGTTCTTACCATCTACCTTACTGATTGTTTTTCTCACTGCTTTTACCTTCCTTGGGTCTCACCCTGATACTCTACCAGGCCTATACTCTACTTAGCCCCCTCTCACTATCTTTTTTTCTCCCTTCTTATATACACCCTTCTATGTTTCTCTCCCTCTCCAATTCTCAGAGTATTAGTCCCTGTCCCTGTACCTGTTCACATTGATCTCCCCTTCATCTCTTACTTTATTCTTCTCTACCTTCCTCCCCACAACTCTTTAAGGTATACTGTCCTCCTCCTCTCAACCTTTTTTAAGTTTTACAACTTTTAAAGACTTTCCCCTGTTTATCTCCCTCCCTCCTCCCCTTTACCTCCTTTGCTCCCACCTATTCTAGCCTTGTACTCTCTTACTATCCTGCAACTCCACTTTACCCTAGTCTTCCGGTCTCCATTCTGTTTTTACATACTTTACACCTCCCCCCACCTTATTACATCTATGCCAGACCTGTTATATGGGACTAGCTCCCTAGAGTGGCCATCTTTAATCTCCCTCTCTGCGTGTGGCTGCTGAGTGATCCCTGGCATCTGAATCTGTTTATCAATGTAAGTGTGTTATTATTACATGTTTATCTGTGTCCTCAAAGCATTGTTTGTATTATTTCCATTAATGTGCTTTTGCCACTTGCTTTTTCTGTGTTATAATACAGTAATTTTATGTAGTTTCCTGCTATTTATGCTCTGGGTAACTCACCTACCTTTCGCCTTTTCCGCGGCTCCTTAACTGCTTCAGCGCTAAGCCAGGAACCTGTATAGCGCTTCCACTTGTTTGATTTGGGTTGCTGTACACTAGTTATCCCTCTGTTTTTACTGACTCGCTTAAACAGTTTTTAACTAGATCAGTCTAATATTTGCTTCCATTTAAACTTTAAGTGCCTATAATTTGCTTATCATCTAGCTTCTTAGAGTGCATGCCCATAGTTGGCGGACAACTACTCTTGCTCCTCTGCACTAACTTACCTTTCACAAAGTGCCCATTACTCTAGACTGGAGGTTATTCAGCCAGCTACACTCATGGTAGCCTTCTATCCAAGCTCTGCTGGAGTCTTTGGTGACCCCTATGTTCTTAAATGCCTGTATCGCTTAATGCTACCACACCAGTACAGACGATAGTCCTACATTCTAAGATGGACTCTACTGCTTTATTAATCTAAAAACTTGATAATGCTTGTGCTGCAGTGACTGTGCTACTCACTCTGGTGCAGCCATTAGTCTTTAAAGTCTTTGCCTTGCAAAATCCCTTCCAGAGTCTTTTGGTGACCCCTGAGCTGTTAACGGCTGTAGCGCTGGTTGCTACCACTCCGGTGCAGTTTAGTCCTTAATTTAAGCTTAGACTCCATTGCTCTATATTTTTACAAACTTAATAGTGTTCTGTGCTGTTAGCGACTGTGCCATCACTCAGATACAGCTGTTAGTCCTAGATTTATGTTTGGGATCTGCTGCTTACATACTGGAAACTAGATAGTGAGTGTGCTATCACTCTGGTGTTGCTGCTAATCTTAACTTTAAAGATAGACAAAACTACTTTGAAACTAGAAAAATCTGCATCCACTGTGATTCTACAGGTACCTTTCTGCTTCTTGCGACATTAGGGACCTGGAATACACCGGAGCAATTCTTTCAAACAATTTAGTTGTAGGATTTGTGTTCCACTACAAAACATTTTTATATGAGTTCGCCGATCACAGCGGCGTATATGGCACTCTCTAGTAGGCTTTAATATCAGGTATACGCGCATGTTTTCCACCCTAATTAATGAAAATGTAACTAAAGTATAACTAAATTACCTAGTTGTTATAGAGTTTGATTTCTCAGATACCCTGTGACTACAAACAGCTGTGGCATTTTTGTATGCCTGTGTAGCTTACATTATCGGATTTTGTCACAGGTTCTGGCTCTGATAATAAGAAAGTCAAATTAATTACCATTGGCCTCAGCTGAAGCCTTACTGATACCCTGGGATTTTAAATAGGAGCAGCGTGTTTGGTATTTTTAAGTAGCATTAATATCAAGTGTTTAAGCAGGTTTGTCTATTATGTAATGCAGTAATAGAGTTAATAAGTTTTCTTTACTGTTCACTTAACTCTACTACAAATGAGTTGTCCGTATCTGCTGAAACATAGCTGATTGTTTTTACTTTTCATTTAATTCTGGCTACCATGTTTTAACTGTAATGGTTCCACTCTTAGTTAAAAGGTTTTGTTTCTAGCTTATATTTCATCCTTTACATTGTTTTGTCCTATTTCAATATCTACTTACAGCTGCTGTGATCCAGCGCTTTGAGTTATTATGCAATTAGGTGATCGCTCCTGTGCTTTTGATCTAGTATTTGATGTTTTGTACACCTGGTGCTGATGTTTAATATTTGAAGAAGTATTTTAGTTTCTGTTAATTTTGTACTGCTAAAGTAATGTCTCTCTTGCTTTACCTTGTGTTAATTATAACCTTCTTCTCACTTTATTTTTATTTCTCTCCAGCTGTGCAAACTTCTTATACTTACTTTTTCCACTCCCGGCTGTGCCCTACTGGATTCCAAAGACCAGCTATATTCACCTACCTACACCTGCCTGTGTATTTCCTCACTTGAGTAATCAAAATATCCTTGGATTGAAAGCCAAATTAACTAAGATTGTATGTCACAAATTATTTTTCATCTACTATATATGTATACTAGTCCATTACACCTGCTAGGTGTACTAGTTAAACTGCCATATCTGCTAGCAGCCATACCCCCCGCCTACTCCTGTTGTACTCCACTGTTCCTGTCTCTAAGATATTGCAGCCCCCACCCTGTATTCTGTAACCCCCTTAAACCTTTCCCTTCTCCATTACTTTTATTTTTTTTTACTTACAACCAGCTTTTACAATCTCCTCACAGTGTACTTACAGGCGTTGGCCACAAGATGGCAGTCTTTACCCATCTCTAATTTCACTTTATTTCTCTTCTTACCACTTTAAACTTTATACTCTTGTTGCACTTTTCTCCTTTACTATCCTCTTCCATAGTCTATTTACCCCTTTAACTAGCCCTCCTCTCTCCCACCCCTAGTCTTTTTAACCCTTTCTCCCCCTGGTTTCTTCTCCTTTTCTTTCCCCCTTCTTTACCCTCACAACCTCGGCCTTTTTACTTACCTTCTCCTGTTCTTACCGTCTACCTTACTGATTGTTTTTCTCACTGCTTTTACCTTTGTTGGGTCTCACCCTGATACTCTACCAAGTCTATACTCTACTTAGCCCCCTCTCACTATCTTTTTCTCTCCCTTCTTATATACACCCTTCTATTTTTCTCTCCCTCTCCAATTCTCAGAGTATTAGTCCCTGTCCCTGTACCTGTTTACATTGATCTCCCCTTCATCTCTTACTTAATTTATTCTTCTCTACCTCCCTCCCCACAACTCTTTAAGGTATACTGTCCTCCTCCTCTCAACCTTTTTAAGTTTCACAACTTTTAAAGACTTTCCCCTGTGTATCTCCCTCCCTCCTCCCCTTTACCTCCTTTGCTCCCACCTAATCTAGCCTTGTACTCTCTTACTATCCTGCAACTCCACTTTACCCTAGTCTTCCGGTCTCCATTCTGCTTTTACATACTTTACACCTCCCCCCACCTTACTACATCCGTGCCAGACCTATTATATGGGACTTGCTCCCTAGAGCGGCCATCTTTAATCTCCCTCTCTGCGTGTGGCTGCTGAGTGATCCCTGGCATCTGAATCTGTTTATCAATGTAAGTGTGTTATTATTACATGTTTATCTGTGTCCTCAAAGCATTGTTTGTATTATTTCCATTAATGTGCTTTTGCCACTTGCTTTTTCTGTGTTATAATACAGTACTTTTATGTAGTTTCCTGCTATTTATGCTCTGGGTTACTCACCTACCTTTCGCATTTTCCGCGGCTCCTTAACTGCTTCAGCGCTAAGCCAGGAACCTGTATAGCGCTTCTACTTGTTTGATTTGGGTTGCTGTACACTAGTTATCCCTCTGTTTTTACTGACTCGCTTGAACAGTTTTATCTAGATCAGTCTAATATTTGCTTCCATTTAAGCTTTAAGTGCCTATAATTTGCTTATCATCTAGCTTCTTAGAGTGCATACCCATAGTCAGCAGATAACTTCTCTTGCTCATCCGCACTACCTTACCTTTCACAAAGTGCCCATTACTCTAGACCGGAGTTTATTCAGCCAGTTACACTCATGGTAGCCTTCCATCCAAGCCCTGCTGGAGTCTTTGGCGACCCCTGTGCTCTTAAACGCCTGTATCGTTTAATGCTACCACACCAGTACAGACGATAGTCCTACATTTTAAGATGGACTCTACTGCTTTATTAATCTAAAAACTTGATAACGCTTGTGTTGCAGTGATTGTGCTACTCACTCCGGTGCAGCCATTTGTCTTTAAAATCTTTGCCTTGCAAAATCCCTGCAGGAGTCTTTTGGTGACCCCTGAGCTGTTAATGGCTGTAGCATTGGTTGCTACCACTCTGGTGCAGTTGTTAGTCCTTAATTTAAGCTTAGACTCCATTGCTCTATATTTTTACAAAGTTAATAGTGTTTTGTGCCGTTCGCGACTGTGCCATCACTCAGATACAGCTGTTAGTTCTAGATTTATGTTTGGGCTCTGCTGCTTACATACTGGAAACTAGATAGCGAGTGTGCTATCACTCCGGTGTTGTTGCTAATCTTAACTTTAAAGATAGACAAAACTACTTTGAAAGTAGAAAAATCTGCATCCGGTGTGATTATACAGGTACCTTTCTGCTTCTTGCGACATTAGGGACCTGGAAACCGGAGCACTTCTTTCAAACAATTTAGTTGTAGGATTTGTGTTCCACTACAAAACATTTTTTATATGACTTCGCCGATCACAGCGGCATATATGGCACTCTCTAGTAGGATTTAATATCAGGTATACTCGCATGTTCTCCACCCTAATTAATGAAAATATAACTAAAGTATAACTAAATTACCTAGTTGCTATAGAGTTTGATTTCTCAGATACCCTGTGACTACAAACAGCTGTGGCGTTTTTGTATGCCTATGAAGCTTACATTATCGGATTTTGTCGCAGGTTCTGGCTCTGATAATAAGAAAGTCAAATTAATTACCATTGGCCTCAGCTGAAGCCTTACTGATACCCTGGAATTTTAAATAGGAGCAGTGTGTTTGGTATTTTTAAGTAGCATTAATATCAAGTGTTTAAGCAGGCTTGTCTAATAAGTAATGCTGTAATAGAGTTAATAAGTTTTCTTTACTATTCACTTAACTCTACTACAAACGAGTTGTCCGTATCTGCTGAAACATAGCTGATTTTTTTACTGTTCATTTAATTCTGGCTACCATGTTTTAACTGTAATGGTTCCACTCTTAGTTAAAAGGTTTTGTTTCTAGCTTATATTTCATTCTTTACATTGTTTTGTCCTATTTCAATATCTACTTACAGCTGCTGTGATCCAGCTATTTGAATTATTATGCTAAAAACATACTTGGGGGCTCTAAATAATGATCTGCCTAAGCAGCAGAGACCTCCAAAGCAGACATCCAAGCAACCGCTACCCCAAAACAAAACACGTGCAACACTTATCTCACAAAGCCAGTGTGCTAAACAGTCACAGCCGTTAAGGCTAAACAACGCACCTGATACACTTGTAATAGGTGACTCTATTGTCAGGCACACTGACGTCCCGCTCACCAGGCTGAACAAGGAGTAGGTCACGGTGAGCAGCCTGTCGGGCGCTAGGATCCGCCACATAACACAAGCACTCAGGTCACTCCAAGGCAAGTACAAATATGACTCAGTCATTGTCCATGCTGGTGTGAATGACCTGAGACGTACCTCCCTGGACTACATGAAAAGAGACATAGAGGAGCTCTCTGAGCATGTAGCCCAGGCCGGTATGACCCTGACCTTGAGTAGCATCTTACCCTCACCAAGAATGATGCCACAATATGAGGACAAGATGATCAATTTCAACAATTGGCTTAAGTACTGGTGTCAATCAAAGGGGATCCAATGCCTGTCAGCCTGGGATGATATGCTCGACAAGCGACGATGCTTCACTAGGGACGGCTTACACCTGTCACCCCTGGGCTTTCGGATATTGGCAAAGGCTCTTGCTACCCCCATAGTGCCTTTTTTAGGCAAGGCTCAAAAGACAAACCCACCTCCATAGGTATCACAAGGGATAAGAAACTATGAGTAATGCTACTCAACGCCAGAAGTCTAAACCTCAAGATGCACGCACTCGAAACTCTACTTAGCATGGAGAACATTGATATCTGTGCAGTAACAGAAACCTGGTTCAGGGCTCCCAAGAGCACCCCAGCACTACCAGGTTATACCTCATACCATGCTTTTTGGTCCCAAAACTTGGACCGAACCACAAAAGGAGGGGGAGTATCGATATTCATCAAAGATACCCACACCTCCAGGTTGGTGGCAAAGCACGAAGCATCAGAGACTATCCATGTGCAACTAACAGTGGGTAAAACTGCCTTCCAGTTTATAGCCTGCTACAGACCACCCTCCCAAACCCAGAAACCCCACTCGGCCTTCCTAAGAAAACTGGAAAATATGAAGGTCTCTTCAAACACCATTATATTGGGTGACTTCAACTACTCAAACATAGACTGGGAGCATTACTCTAGCTCCAACACCCTAGCCCAAAGGTTCCTATAATTCATAAACTCAAATGCTACAGAACAACTTGTTACCACTCCCACAAGAGGGGAAAACATACTGGACCTGATCATCACCAACATGGGGACTCTATGCTCCAGACCAGAAGTGTATCCCTCACTGGTAAGATCAGACCATAAACTGATCTCACTGGATATTCACATCCCGACCCCACCCCCTGCCCTGAAAACCACTGTGAAAAACTTCTCTAAAGCAAATTTCACACTCCTCAAAACCGAGGTGGAATCCTTCAAAGCCCCCAGGCCTGTGGAAAATACGGCCCAGACCGCAGAATCCTTTATAAATGCATTCTATGAACACCTTCAGGAATGCATCGATCATGCAATCCCAAATAAAACCAAGACCCAATCCTCCAAAGGCAGACGTCCTGTCTGGTGGACCCCAGCCATAAACAAACTATACAATAGAAGGAGGAAACTACTACATGATAGAGCAAAATCCCAAAAAGGGAAGGCATCTCTGATCAGTATTAGCAAAAAACTACGGGCAGTCATAAAATCATCTAAGGCCAGATTCGAGAGAAAAATTGCACAGGACACTAAGGATAATCACAAGGCTTTCTTTAGTTATGTTAGGAACCTGGGTGGGAATTCCCAGATATGCTCAGAATTAGTCCAAAATGACAAAAAATACACCAAACCCACAGACATTGCCAACGTCCTAGCTGACAGGTTCAGTGCAAACTCCCCCCCTCCCCACCAAAAGGGCAAATATCTATCCCAGCAGAGTGCTGCCCCCCTGACATCTCAGATGCTCAGGTAAGAGCCGCCCTCTCCAAAGCAAAAAACACAGCATCAATGGGACCAGACAGTTTCCCGGGCTGCGTCCTACATGAACTCCAAGAAGAGTTAAACCCAAACATAAAACTACTGTTCAGTCTCAGCCTTACTACAGGATATGTACCCAAAGAGTGGCGTACAGCAACAGTGGTCCCTCTCCACAAAGGTGGTGCCTCAACGGACCCTGAAAACTATTGTCCCATAAGCCTAACTAGCTTGGTCTGCAAAGCTATGGAAAGGATCATCATGGACCTCATAAATAAAGATATTGGGGACCTACAGACACTGGATCCTACCCAGTTCGGCTTTGTTAAGGGCAGATCCTGCCCCTTAAACCTGTTCGACTTCTTTGAAACAGTCACCAAGGCCATTGATGAAGGGAAGGTGGTCCACACAGCCTACTTGGACCTCGCAAAAGCCTTCGATACAATACCCCACTCGGGCATTATAGATAAGCTCACCAGCTTAAATATAAACCCCTATGTCACTAGATGGGTTGCAAACTGGCTTAAGGACAGAACCCACATGGTTAGAATTGCTGGAGCCATGTCAGACTCCAAACCAGTTACAAGTGGCGTCCCACAAGGCTCAGTCCTGGGACCTCTCTTGTTCGTTATATATTTCTCGGAGGTACAGGCAACACAGAAGGACTCTGGCTGACCAAGTTCGCAGATGACTGCAAACTGGGCGCCATAATCGACTCTCCAGCCGACACAAGCATCCTCCAAAAGGGCCTCATAGAAACAGACAACTGGTGCCAGAGCAATGGCCTCAAGCTAAACGCCAAAAAGTGTATAGTCATCCTCTTTGGCAAAAACAAAGTGCCCACAAATTACCACATAGGTGGTAATCCATTAAGTACAGAAGAAGTAATTAGGGACTTGGGGACCCAAGTTGATAGCAATCTCTCATTTGACAACCACTTGGCCAAAGTGGTTAGAAAAACATTTTATATAGTCCACCTAATCATGAAGGGATTCACATCTAGATTAGGGGAGGTCATCGTGCCTCTTTACTCATCCCTCATCAGGCCCATAATCGAGTACAATGCCCCTTTTGGGATGTACCTTACCAAACACCTGCAGCAACTGGAAAGACCCCTAAAGTCCCTCACCAAGAGGATCAAAGGGCTCAAACAGATGCCATATGCTGCCCGGTTAAAGAAACTCCAGCTCTACTCAGTGGTATACCGCCTGCTCAGAGGTGACCTGTGCCTGATGTATAAAGTCATGTCCAACCCGGAATTAAGGGACATGCTGCACCTCAAAAAATCCAAATCCCATCGAGCTACACGCTCGAGAGACTTGAACCTCAGCACTGAAATAAATAGGACATGCTGGAGGGACAGATTCATAACCCAGAGGCTCCCTTCACTCTGGAATAAAATCCCAGTCCAGGTTAGGCAGAGTCCCTCGTTGACTCTCTTTAAGAGGAATCTTGATGCGCGGATGGGAGATTGTAGGTTTACCCCGGGTATCACTTCTGTGTCACTGTTAGACAGAGGCACAGTATACTAACCTCAAAAAAGGGCATAGCAAAATTAATATAAAATGGGTGGCGAAAGCCAAACATACTCTGGCTAGGCTTATAAATGCCCTAGGGCAGATAGCCTAGTATGAACCTATGAACCTATTAGGTGATTGCTCCTGTGCTTTTGACCTAGTATTTGATGTTTTGTACACCTGGTACTGATGTTTAGTATTTGAACAAGTATTTTAGTTTCTGTTAATTTTGTACTGCTAAAGTAATGTCTCTCTTGCTTTACCTAGTGATAATTATAACCTTCTTCTCACTTTATTTTTATTTCTCTCCAGCTGTGAAAACTTCTTATACTTACTTTTTCCAATCCCGGCTGTGCCTTACTGGACTCCAAAGACCAGCTATATTCAAATACCTAAACCTGCTTGTGTATTTCCTCACCTGGGTAATCAAAATACCCTTGGATTGAAAGCCAAATTAACTAAGATTGTATGTCACAAATTATTTTTCATCTACTATATGTGTATACTAGTCCATTACACCTGCTAGGTGGACTAGTTAAACTGCCATATCTGCCAGCAGCCATACTCCCCCCTGCCTACTCCTGTTGTACTCCACTGTTCCTGTCTCTAAGATATTGCAACCCCCACCCTGTATTCTGTAACCCCCTTAAACCTCTCCCTTCTCCATTACTTTTATTTTTTTTACTTACAACCAGCTTTTGCAATCTCCTCACAGTATACTTACAGGCTTTGGCCACTAGATGCAGTCTTTACCCACCTCTAATTTTACTTTATTTCTCTTCTTACCACTTACTTTAAACTTTATACTCTTGTTGCACTTTTCTCCTTTACTATCCTCTTCCATAGTCTATTTAAATCCTTTAACTAGCTCTCCTCTCTCCCAACCCTAGTCCTATTTTAACCCTTTCTCCCCCAGGTTTCCTTTCATTTTCTTTCCCCCTTCTTTACACTCACAACCTCTGCCTTTTTACTTACCTTCTCCTGTTCTTACCTTCTACCTTACTGATTGTTTTTCTCACTGCTTTTACCTTTCTTGGGTCTGACCCACTCAGTTCGCCCTGTGGGCTCACTCCTCTCCCCTACCCTATCCCCAATTCCCACCCACCCCCAGTGGTCCTACACTTATACTTCACTAACAACTCCCCCTTTTTCTCATCCTATCACAAACCTCCTCATCACCAGGCCACTCCCCTTTCTCTTTCTTTCCTAATTAGTACTAATTAACTCTCTTTTGAACTACTCCCTCACCTTTCCTAACCATTTGCTGCACTAACTACTTCCCAAATCTACCTCCTATAAATCCTCCACTAATTTCTTATTTGCATAATTTAAACCCTGCTCAATCTCTTGAAACACTCTCTCCTATTTTCTACTTAACCTACTCACACAAACTACTCTCAACTCATATCTACTTATTACTATGGCCCCCAACACACAAAACTATTTTCACAAACATACTACTCTTAACTACCACAATAGCCTCTCTTACCATACCTTACTCACTCACTCACCTTCTTTGAAAATCTTTCTCTACCTGAACAAAACCATCACTTCCAACAAACTTTACCATCTTCTTTCATCTACTCCCTTAACCAGAGTAACATAACCTGTACCTCTAACTATATACTACCAAAATATCACAGAGCAACCCATGTTACTTACTTCACTACCCAAAAGAATTTTAATAATTTCTACAAAATCCTTAAATTTCTACAATATCCCCAGCAATACCCCCTCCTAGATGGTGATATTCGTCCAAACCCTGGCCGCAATACTGACTATACCAATAACCTTGACAATTTAACATTGCCTATGATTTCTACATTAACTAAACCACCTAACTCCCTCCTGATAGCTCACCTTAACATTAGAAGTATTAACAATACCATTTCCCACCTGCATGCACTCCTTGATGTGCACTCATTTGATATTCTATGTCTTACAGAGACTTGGCTAAAAACATCTACTCTAGATCATGAAATTAGCCCTCCTGGCTATAACATCCTCAGATGTGACTGTAAAACCAAAAAAGGTGGAGGTATAGCCATTCTCTATAAATCTAATCTCCAAATTTCACCCTTTAATGTGCTTCCATCATTAGACACCAAATCTGAAATCCTGACTACCAAACTCCAAATCAACAACTCCATATCCATCTATCTATCTAATTTGCATGTATCTCCCCCCAGGTAACAATACCAATACTCTTGAAAACTTACTTAGTTACCTCTCTACCCAACTATCCCAGGAGACCATTGTACTGGGTGACTTTAACATCGACTGGTCCACCTGCAGTTCCCCTAACCCTACTAACCACATAAATATCTTTGGATTCTCACAATTAATAACCACTCCTACTAGAATCCACAAACCTAGCAGTAAGGAAACTACTCTTGACTGGATCTTTATTAATAGCCACCCTGAAACTTATACTCCAGGAACTCTTCCCGATGATATCAGCGACCATATGCTTACCTACATTATTAGACAAAAAATCCATATCCCAACTACTCATAATCTCAAAACCTCCCACTCAAAAAAGTTCTTTAATCCAGACAGCTTCCAAAATGAACTACAAGCATGTGACTGATCACCACTGACCCATCTTGAACTTGATGAGGCTGTGACCTACTTTAACACTAACTTTCTTCAAATCCTAGATTACCATGCACCTTATCGCTATACTAGAATAAGAACCAAATCTGCCCCATGGCTCACAAAACAAACTAGGCAGAAGATGCTCCTCAGAAATAAAATCTGGGCTAAGTGGAGACCTTCCAAATGCCCATCAGATCACCTCCACTTTAAACAGTTAAGAAATGCAGCTAAGAAGGATATTCTTAGAGACAAAAAAGACTTCTACCTTCACCTCCAACAAACCAGTCAACAAACTTCACAAAAATTTTGGTAAGGGATAAACAAACTTCTTCAGCCAGGTCACTCTACTACTCCTGCCCCAGCAGGTTTCAACCATAATAACTCCAACCAGATCCCTGATGCCTTTAATAACTACTTTACAGAAGCCATTCAAACCCTAGCCAATTCTTTACCTCCTTTCACTGCTTCCCCACTAAATACCTCCAAGACTTCATCTCCTACCTTTCAAATACAACCTGTACCTACATCTCTCATCTGTAAGCTACTTCAAAAACTGAAACTATGCACCCCTTCTGCTGACCGTCATCACACATCCCACATCATCCCTCTACATAAAGGTGGATCGTCTAGTGAGCTTTCTAACTTTTGACCTATTGCCTTACTCTCCCCATTAGCTAAGATAATGGAAAAATGTATTCACAAACAATTACTTAACCATCTACTACAAAATAACCTAGTAGTAAACTGCCAACATGGCTTCAGACCATTCCATAGCACAACGACTGCCCTATTATTCTTCACCAACTCTATAAATAAAAATCGTAACAATAACTCTTTTTCCTCTGCACTATTTATTGACCTGTTAAAAGCCTTTGATATGGTTGACCATAACTTACTTCTAGACAAACTAAAGGCCCATTCTCTCGATCCACAAGCATTACAATGGTTTAGGTCTTATCTGGAAAATAGACAGCAAGCAGTACTTTGGGATAACAATCTGTCTTCATTACTTCCAGTAAATATTGGAGTACCCCTAGGCTCTAGCTTAGGTCCCCTTCTTTTTTCCTTATTTATTATCAATCTACACATGAACATACCTCAAGCCACCTGCATTCAATATGCAGATGACTCCACCTTAATCTGTACAGCTAAGAATATAGCCTCTCTCCAGTCCCTCACCCAAACTGTTTTTCATAATGTTAAAAACTGGTTTATGCAACACTGCCTCCTCCTAAATCCCAAAAAAACAAAACTACTGCTTTTTACTCCAACTCATAAATCACCTAATCCATTCTTCTCTGTAACATCTAACAATGCTACCAACATAACCCCAGATACTACAACCTGCCTACTAGGTGTAACAATTGATAATCGTCTCAACTACAATGACCACATCAACTCCACCATAAAGTCCGTTAACAAAAAACTTGGTACCCTCTATAGAATTAAACCCTTCCTTACCCCTTGTGCCAGGAAACTATTGCCCAGACCCACCTCATTTCTACCCTTTTCTATGCCTCTGCTATATATACTAACCTATCTAAAAACAACCTCTCCAAACTTTCCACCTGTTATAATAGCATAGCTAGATTCATCACATGCTCACCCTTTAAAACTCACCACTGCCTCAACCTCAAACAACTTGAATGGCTAGAACTGCAGAACCATATACTCTATCAACAATTACTTATCACTCAAAAGATCCTATACCACCACAACAACACCCCTATCCTCACTAATCTGATTACACCATATAAAAATCTAGCTATACTACGCACTGCTAATAAGCTCCTAGTTTCCTCAATTAAATCTAACAACAAAGCTGGTGACTCACTTTTCTTGAACACAGCAGGTAAAAACTGTAATCAGCTTTCTTCTGAATTATCAACCCTTGCTTCTACTTCTCTATTTAAAAACATCTTAAAGAATATCTTAAAACTCATTGGCTTTGTCCTTGTGCTAACCCAGACTGATATCTCCTTCCCCTTCCTGCTCTTACCCCTATCCCTACTCCTCTAACCTATGCCTCCAAATCTAGTTACTACTCTTTTCTTCATAGTAAGAGGATAAAATATAAGGTCTTTTCTCTCTTAATTGTGTTTTGCTCATACCTACTATTGTGTTTAGTATAATTTTTTAGTATAATTTTTAGTATAATTTTTTATAGTTTATAATTTTATTATTATAATTTTTCTTTTGACCAATGCTGCCTCTGTATTGCGTTTTTACATGTCTTTTTATATATTGGTAACCAAATAGCACAAAACAAGAAAACTTGAAAAAACACGTAATCCAGTACCATAAAGGATGTCCTGTTGTCTTCAAGGAACCAGTACATTGAGTAACCAAACGAAAGTTTATTGCACAAAAACAAGGTTCAATCCATGAAATCACACACTGTCCATTAAGCGCTTTCGTCTCCTACCACGGGAGACTTCATCAGAATAATGTTATAAAAAATCTGCCTAAATATATATTTGTATTTTTTAGAATGAATAATTTTATGAATTTTATATGAAGTATTCATTTATTTACATATTGTCAAAGTATGAAATGCAATGCACAAATATAACACTATAATAATGTAACAGTATATTAACATATTGGTATGTGGGTTATTATATTTGTAATGAGTTTATTAATATGGAAAATTGCATCACTAGAGTTTCTATAACATATAGGGCTGCAAATATACACATGTATATGTATACCTGGTCTCTTTGAAGAGAGAGAGAGAAAAAATAGGCATTTGTATTTTTTACAAAATGGAAAAATAGGCACTTGCACTTTACAAAAGAAAGAATGTGATATGTTTCATGTAACTTTTAATTATTTTTAATTATTTATATTTTGATAAGAATAACAATATATTAGTATCCTTTATGGGAGGTCTAATAGGTATATAAATATATATATGTAACATCTTATGGTGTTAAAGATTTATAGAATTTATACAACTGTCTTTTTACTGTGACTTTAAAAGTTTGGGGTAATTGATGTAAAGTTTTTATTCGTTGATTCAAAATAGGGAATCTATTTAAGACCTTCTATGAGATAAAACATTATTCTGATGAAGTCTCCCGTGGTAGGAGACGAAAGCGCTTAATGGACAGTGTGTGATTTCATGGATTTGAACCTTGTTTTTGTGCAATAAACTTTCATTTGGTTACTCAACGTACTGGTTCCTTGAAGACAACAGGACATCCTTTATGGTACTGGATTACGTGTTTTTTCAAGTTTTCTTGTTTTGTGCTGTTTGGTTACCAGTTGGTGTATAGTGATCCAGATACGAGGAGTCCTTTCAACAATATGAAATATGGACAGCAGTGCGATGTTGAATGAGCTTTTGAGGGTTATTGAGGCTCATTCGCAAAAAGATACTTAACCGGCAGGCACTGGCAATAGCATACCATGTGCGCAGAGCAGTCCCAAGGACCCCAGGAGTGGACGTAATGCAGGGGAGCCGAACAACAATTTTCCGAGAGCTGAAAGAGGGGCTGGTAGAGAGAACGGAAAAACAAGAGTGGATGGAGCCAGAAGCAACGGACATTTGGGTACTATGAACGAACTGTTCACGGAAACTTACAAGGACATAGAATTTGGAGTGTGGCTAAACAAATCTTTTCATGGCGATGTGGGTGATGTGAGAAGAGACGTGAATCCTAGTAAAGGAAGAAATGCTTACACTTACAAGGACAAATGTACTATTTTTAAAAAACTTTTAACTAGATACAAATCATTATCGGTGGAGAACTGGTATTTTGAAAAGTGCATAAAAGAAGGAATAGTGCCAAAGGGATTGAGATTGAGTAAATTCCCTAACAACATCAATGGAGACCAGGTATTTTTTAAAGAGATATGTGACATATTAAATAATTGTGGTTTGTCAGTTTTAAAAGCTATGATAAAACATAATGCAGAAGTAATGATTCAGACTAAAGTAGAAATTGATAAAATGTATAATGACATTAGTAGTGATTTGTTATTTACTGTGAATGAAAATAAAAATGTTTATTATAGAGTACTGCATGATACTGATATGTTGGTTAATTCCAATATAAATAGGAAACTTAAGAAATTTGACAGAGACTTAAAAGAATATGACACGGGTGTAGCATATGCGCAGAGTGAAAAAGTGGGAGCCTTTAAACCTTTCAATATACAACATTTTCCACAGAGGCATGTGGCAGATAATGCAACATATCATCAGCAGCAATACCCTAGGGCTAAGATATGGCAACCCCAACACAGGAGGTCATACAGGGGGAGATATAATAGTAATTACAATAGTAATTACAACAGCAACAACAATTACTATAGACGTGACATACCAAATAGGGGGTATTATGAGGAAGACTATGATGAAGCATTTCCTGTCTTAGAACCAAATGATGGCAGGGAAGGGGTTATTGGTCAAGGGGGCCTGGAAGAGGTTAGGAGATCAGAAAGACTAAAAAGCAAAAATCAACAGACATCCTATGCACGGGCAACTAGAGGTGAACAGGTCAATATGGATAGAGATATAGGTGGACAGGATTTTCACTAAACACGGACTATGACACGGTGCAAACAGAGAATAGGGACATACAAGATAAGTGTGTTATATATACCTACAATAATTTTCATATTTTTAATTATACGGACATTGTTGTTGATGGAGATTATTTTGATTTATTTGTGAAAGGTTTTTCTTTTGTTCCCACCAGGAAACCTAGGATGGAGGAGTTAATACTTGACATAAAAATGTTTACACGGAAATTGAATTTTGGACATATGCATAATAATGAGAATAGGGTGGATAATAATTACAATAATAATACTAGAAGTTTGTTTGTGAGACATAGTATTTTCAATCCACCTTTGCATTATGAGATATTAAATTTTGAGCGTTGCGTAATCAACAAGATTAGGAATGAGTACAAAAATATTAAAGAGATTAATAATTTAACAGATAAAGAAGAAAATTATTATTTGAGCTAAGTAGCAATAAGAGACTAAGGGTAATGAAACTGGACAAGGGAGGGGGAGTAGTTTTAATGGATACTTGGGAATACATAAGGAAGATGAAGGAGATTTTGGACAAAGATGACAATTATACTTTGATTACTAAAAATGAGATTAATATATTTTACAGGAAAATAGACCTGATTTTAGAAGATAATATATTATCTGGAGCCATTGATCTAGCATTATATAAATATTTAAAAGTACCAAGACCAGTTATCCCATGCATCTTTGGGATTCCTAAGGTGCACAAATCGGTGGCCGACCCTCCCTTGAGACCCATAGTAGCTTCACATGGCTCTAAAACGCAGCCGATGGCTATATATGTTGACACTATGATTAAGAAAATTTATAGTAGATGGGAACACATCCTAAAGGATTCCTGGGACTTCTTAAAGAAAATAGGGGAAAGTGAGTATAGTGACAATATGTTATTCATTACAGTGGATGTGAAGGAGCTTTTCACTGTAATACCACAAAATATAGGTTTGGAGTGGTTTGAAAAGATTTTAGTTGAAATGGATTGGTTGACACATGTGGAGTTTAGAAATGTACTGGAAAACATGGAATTAGTTTTAAAATATAATTTTATTTACTTTGAAGGTGACTATTATCATCAAAAGGAAGGGGTAGCAATGGGGTCTGCCTGCGCCCCTAGCTACGCCAATGTTATAATGCTATACTGGGAAAGGGAATTTATATTTAACTCCGAGTTTAATAATTGTATAGTGAAATATTTTCGATTTTTAGATGATATATTTATTTTGTGGAATGGTACAAGTGGAGATATAGAAAAATTTATTCAATATGTTAATAATACTACAAAGTTTTTAAAATTTACCCATACTATAGAAACTGAAGTGGTGCATTTTTTGGATGTGAAGCTTTCAAAGGATAGGAATAATAAAATATACAGATCTAATATAAACAGGAAGAAGAACTTCTCGAATACCTATCTGCATTATGATAGTGACCATTCATACCAATTAAAGAGAAATATAATCAAGGGGCAAATGATAAGAATGGCATGTATGATTTCAGATAACAATGAATTTTTGAAAGAAATTGAATATGTAGGGGGTTTGTTTGAGGAGAGGGGTTATCCGAAGGACTTAATAGCATCAGTAAAAGAATACGTGGTAATGGGTAGGGGGACTAGGTACATGCCGCTCCTAAAACCGGAAATGGTTAGGGAAGGAGAACTAGCAGAAAATGAAGAGGAACTAACACATTATGATGATCAACAGGTTATCAGTGGAAGACAAGTGGTAGGGAATACAAATGAGGGGGGCATGATTGAGGTTGAGGCTAGACCATACCTTACGATGATGCATTTTTATGGGACCAAAAGGTTGAGAAAAAGTATACATGAGGTGTGGGACATGTTCAGAGACATAGCGTCCAAAACAGAAGTATTTAAGAAAGACTTAAGATTTAGTTTTAGGAGGAATCCCAATATAAAAAAATATAATGGAAAAGAAGAAAGACCAAATTGATGGAACTAAAAAGAAACATGGAACTTATAAATGTGGGAGATGTGGGCAATGTCCTTAGATCTTAGAGGGCAAAGAAGTGAAACTACCAAGTATAAAATTAACTATTTCTACCAAAAAGTACAGTAGTTGCTACACCAAAGGTTTGGTGTATTTGGTGAAATGCAAAGCCTGTGATAGTTACTATGTGGGGAAGACGGAAAGATGCCTCAAAAATAGAATATATGAACATGTCAGAGATATTAATAGACGTAACGAAAATAATGCACTGTATAGACATGCACTCAATTGTCCCAATGCTGATTTTAGATTTTGGGTGCTGGAAGTGGTGGAATATCCAGAGAGAGGTGGGGACTGGGAGACCAAAATAGAATATAGGGAAATGATATGGCAAATGAGGTTGGATTCAAGTTGTGGCAAAGGTCTTAACAATCATATATCAATCACTCCAGCACTCAAGATTTTAGCAATGGACCCTAAAATAAACAAAAAATAAACAAGGGTTATGAAGGGGTATGTACAATAACAAAATATTTTTATATTTTTATATTTTTAAATTTAGTACATGTATTTATTCACCATTATTTATGCACTTTATTTACTAGATGGGTATGTTTTTGGCAGGTTTTGCATGAGTTTTAGATACTTTTTAGATATTTCTTCAGACATTCCTAGACACCTTCATATTTTTGGATATGGCCACTTTAATGGATTGTTGGCAGTCATTTTAAGGCTCCTTTTTGAAAAATTCTGGGAGGCATACATGTATATATTTATGTATAAGGTAATAAAGTATGTATTTATTTTTTATGTATTACATAAACATTTTATATAATTGCATATTTAGGCAGATTTTTTATAACATATATTTGTATTTTTTAGAATGAATAATTTTATGAATTTTATATGAAGTATTCATTTATTTACATATTGTCAAAGTATGAAATGCAATGCACAAATATAACACTATAATAATGTAACAGTATATTAACATATTGGTATGTGGGTTATTATATTTGTAATGAGTTTATTAATATGGAAAATTGCATCACTAGAGTTTCTATAACATATAGGGCTGTATATGTATATGTATACCTGGTCTCTTTGAAGAGAGAGAGAGAAAAAATAGGCATTTGTATTTTTTACAAAATGGAAAAATAGGCACTTGCACTTTACAAAAGAAAGAATGTGATATGTTTCATGTAATTTTTAATTATTTTTAATTATTTATATTTTGGTAAGAATAACAATATATTAGTATCCTTTATGGGAGGTCTAATAGGTATATAAATATATATATGTAACATCTTATGGTGTTAAAGATTTATAGAATTTATACAACTGTCTTTTTACTGTGACTTTAAACGTTTGGGGTAATTGATGTAAAGTTTTTATTCGTTGATTCAAAATAGGGAATCTATTTAAGACCTTCTATGAGATAAAACGTTATTCTGATGAAGTCTCCCGTGGTAGGAGACAAAAGCGCTTAATGGACAGTGTGTGATTTCATGGATTTGAACCTTGTTTTTGTGCAATAAACTTTCATTTGGTTACTCAACGTACTGGTTCCTTGAAGACAACAGGACATCTTTTTATATATTGTTAACTTTGTCACTGTTCATGCTTGGAGCTTTTCTCCCCAGACTTCTACTGAAAATGGACATATATCCAGTTAGAGTAGTCCGGTAAACAAATGTAAAATAAAATAAAATAAATAAATTGTAATGTAAAATCTAATGATTTAGTTTTTTTTTGGCAAAGAATTCCAGCTTATATAATAAAAATTAAAGCATATAAAGAGTGTTTTAAATTAAATTAAAATTATTTATGGATTTTAATAACAATGGTGACGTTACTGATGTTATTTTATGGGATACATTAAAAGCCTATATATATGGTAGGGTTAAGAGTTGGTATCTTTAAAAAAAAGAATGGGACAATGAATTAATTGTCTTATAGTCAAAAATCTATAAATTAAAGTTAAACTTAAAACCCAATGAGAATAATGCAGGTTCTAAATTGAAGACATTGAATCAGAAATACATAGATATATTAAAATCATAAAGGTTCAATAAATATGGAAAAAGCTTAAATGACAATCATACTCTGTTAATCCCCAAAAGTTACATAGGTTAGCCATTAGATCTAAAACATTAAATAATTTGAACCATATTAAAGATATTACATATAAAATAAATAATAAACTTAAAAAGTAGTAGCTTTAAAAGATATATTAGAAGACTTTAGGAAACATTATGAAGCAGTTAATAATAGTAAATAAACACTAGATAACAATGATCTAACTTACATTTTTTAAAAGGAAAATATAAATTAACAAAAGAACAAAATGCCTGGCTAGATAAATCAATTTATTTCAGGGAACGGAAAGAACAAAATAACAATTTAATAAATAATAAGGCTCCTGGCCTATATGGCATAATTCCATAGATACATTGAATAATTTGAGATAATATTTTAAGGATATTATTAAATGCATTTGATAAGATTAGAAATTCATTAAATATCCCTACTTCTTAGAAATTATCATTGATATCTCCTATTTTGAAGCAAGAAAAGAATCCAAAGTTATGTACATCTTATCACTCCATTTCTCTATTAAATGTTGATTTTAAACATTTTTTATGTCTATATTGTCAAAAAGATTAAATTATATGATGTCAGATCTAGTTGAATATTATCAAACTGGCTATATTTTAAATACAAAGGTAAAAGATAACATCATTAGGCTTTTATCTTTGATAGATATTCATAATAAGAATAAAAAAGAAATTTCAGTAATAAGCTAAAGCTTTTGATTTGATTAACTGGATATATTTAGATAAAGTAATTAAAGAATATGATTTTTTTAGCTTTTATATAGTTAATGACAAATAATGAAGTTATATAATAATACTTTCTCTTTTGTTAAAATTGATCATTTCCATCTAGGTTATTTATTTATTTTCCTTGAAAACACTAAAAGGAACAAAATAAGGATGCCCATTATCACCTTTATTGTTTGTTTTGTCAGTAGAGCCCTTTGCTATTTTTATCAGAACTAATATAAAAATAAAAGGTTTTTCCATAAATGAAAATTATAGCTGTTAAATTCAACTATTCACTGATATTTTATTAACTAGTGGTAACACTGAATCTTCATTAGAACACATTATTGATTCAATAAAATATGTTGAACAGATTTTGTGTCTAAGACATAATCATAATAAAACAGAAACATTGTTGATAAATAAAGGGATACACACCTTTTTAACAAATTATAAGTAATTAAGTTGGGAGTATAACTGACTGAAGTACTTGGGAATTATTATAAAACCTACTTGGAAAAAATTGGTATTTATAAATTATAACATTTTAACTAATAAGATATTAAAACTATCTCATAACTGGAGCAAATTTTTTTTCCAATGGAAGATAGACTTACATTGATAAAAAATAAGTTCTGTACTTACTATAACATTCCATGTGAGTTGTTCATCTTGCCTTTATTCTTACACATGGGTTCAGAGCCAATCCATCAGCTCTGAGTTGGCCGCTTTACAAGCTGAAGATCTTAGAGTAGCTCGAGACCACGTCCCTGTCCCATGATGCTCTCTGTGCTATCTCAGATCTAGTTTGCTGAACCCAGCATAAACAGGTAAAACCCAATAAATACTCCAACTGGAGTAAGAAGTCCCAGAACAAGACCACCAGACCCCAAGTCTACTCATTTTTTTTGACCCTGGAGGGGGAAGGCGGGTGGGAATGTAAGACTAAAGGCGAGATGAACAACTCACATGGAACATTATGGTAAGTACATAACGTCTTTTATGTGAAGTTGTTCAACCTCGCCGTTTATTCTTACACATGGGTAGCGTCCCAAGCACCCTAATCCTGGGTGGCTCAAGGAAGTATATTCCTGAGGACAGTGGAACCAAAGGAAGCCCTGTCCACTTTGTAATGAGTGATAAAAGTATGCAGCTTAAACCAAGTGGCAGCTGCACATATAGTGCCCAGAGGCAATCAAGCCGCATAGGCAGAAGTAGAAACAGCCCTAGTGGAGTGTGCCTTCACACCATGCTCTAATGTTTGGTTCACTGAAGAGTATATAAATTTAATCCAATCAGTTAACCATTTGGAAAGAGTAACTTTGGAGTCCGGTAGTCCTTTCTTAGTGTCAGCATGAGATACAAAGAGTTGGTCAGATCTTCTGTATTCCTTTGTCCTGTCCAAATAAAACCTCAATTGTCTGTAGACATCAAGTTTATGCAACATGTATTCCAACTTATTAGAATGATTACTGAAAAATGTTGGAAGTTCGATAGTTTGATTGAGGTTAGTCTTGGAACACACCTTTAGCAGAAATTAAAGATTAGTCCTCAGTGATACTCTGTCTGGATGGAATACCAAATATGGAGGTTTGATAGAAAGGGCTTGAAGCTCAGACGCCCTACATGCTGAGGTAATGGCCACCAAAAAAATAGTTTTCCAAGAAAAAAACTTCAACTGACAGGATGATGCAGTCTCAAAGGGGGGAAGAATAATACGTGACAACACAAAATTTAGATTCTGGGGAGTAAAGGGTTGTCTAACAGGCGGCCTAAGATGGACGGTACCCTTCAGAAAGGCCCTACATAATTTGTGAGACATCAAATTAAAACCTTCAGTAACAAGATGAAAGTTCAAAATTGCAGCCAATTGAACTCTAATAGTGGCAGCTGAAGCACCTTCATGAAAAAGCTTAGATAAGAATTCCAGAACACTGGCAATCGGAGTGACATAAGCATCAATGTTATTTTGGGAGGCCCAGAAAGCAAATCGCTTCCATTTGCTAACATACAACTTTCTGGTAGAAGCCTTATGCAAAGACACAAGAATGTGCTGTACCTCTGAAGAAAAATCATGTGACCTGTCTAGGTTGGGAATTGGAGCAGCCAAGCTGTCAGTTTGAGGGAATGAAGGGAGGGATGGAGGTACCCTGACGAATGTGTCAGCAGGTCTGGAACTGGGTCCAGGATCCAAGGTTCCTCCAGTTGGTAGAGTCGGAGGAAGGGGAACCAAATCTGTTGGGACCAAAAAGGGGCTATTAAGATTACAGTCCTTCCCAGGCTCTTGGCTTTCTACAAGAATTTCAGAATCAGGCGTGTAGGTAGGGAGGCATACAGAAGTCCCAGGGGCCAATTGTGTACGAGCAAGTCCCTTGGGCTATCCCCCATATGGGGGATTCAGGGCAAAGTAGCTTCTGCATTTGGTATTCATGGGGGATGCAAACAGATCACAGCAAGGCTGGGCCCATCTGCAGAAAATCATTTCCGCAACTTTGTCTTTGAGAGACCACTTGTGAGGTAACAGAATAGCTCTGCTCAATTTGTCCACTATCAAGTTGGATTTTCCCGGGATATGCATTGCTATCAGAAAGTGCCCGGTGGATAGTGTCCAGTGCCAAATTCTCAAGGCCTCTCAACACAGAGGGTAAGACTTGCTTCTCCCTTGTTTGTTGATTTACCAGACCACAGACATGCTGTCTGTCTGTATAGCAATAGTTCCTAGAGGCAGAGAGTTATAGAAGTGCTGCAATGTCAAAAGCACTGCTCTCAGCTCCAGAACATTAATATGCAACTGTGACTCTGTCTCTGACCAGGTGCCTTGGGCTGTTCTTCCCTGAAAACCTCCTCACCCTATCAGAGAAGCATTCGTGGTCACTGTGGCTGATGGCGGGGGAGAAACAAACGGTCTACCCAATGTAACTTGTTGGTTGGTCAACCACCAGAGAAGATCCTTCTTGCAGGAGTCCGTAATCATGATTAGGAAGGACATTGGAAGTTGTTGCTAAGACCACTGGGTGAAGAATAACCATTGAAGAATCCTCATGTGCATATGACCCAGAGGAACTGCTGTGAGCGTAGCTGCCATAGTACCTAGTAACTTCAGTACTTGATGGGACGGTACTTTCCTTTTCTGCAAAATGTCCAAGACCTGGTTTTGGAGGGTAGTTATTCTGTCCACGGGCAATTTTACTATGGCAGTGGAGGTGTCTAGTTCTGCTCCAATAAATGATATATGCTGCGATGGCGACAATGCAGACTTTTCAAAATTTATAGTACTGCCTAACTGAGAGCAGAGATTGAGGCGTGTTCCCTGGACAGAATTAGTTGATACCTGGAGGTGGCAGTAAGGAGCGAGTCATCCAGATATGGAAACACTCGGAATCTGAGATTTCTCAGGTGAGCTGTAACTACTGCCATGCATTTGGTAAACACTCTAGAGCCTGGTGTGAGTCCAAAGGGCAGTGCTTAGAATTGGTAGTGACTGGCTCCCAGCTGGAAACGCAGATGATCTCTGGATGGCCTGGCCATTTTGATGTGGTAGTATGCATCCTTGAGATCTATAGAGCACATCCAATCTTCCACTCTGAGGAATGGGAGAATAGACAGAAGCATGATCATCTGGAACATCTCCTTCTTTACAAATGTGTTGAGTCTGCTGAGATCCACAATGGGCATCCAGTCCCCTGTCATCTTTGGAACTAAAAAGAATCTGGAGTAAGTTCGGGATCCTATCTGGTCTGTTGGGATTGGCTGGATGACTCTTTTTTCCTGCAGCCTCTGGATTTCTATGGCTGCTTGATCCCTGAGACTGGGTGGAATGTCTGAGATTTTTTCCCCCACAGGTGGGTTTTCTAAAAAGGGAATGATGTAACCTCTGGTAATGATGCTTTGTACCCAAGAATTTCTTGAAATTCCTAGCCAGGCATCCGGATACAAAGCCAAACGACCCCTGATCACCTCCAGAGTAGGACAGTCATGCTTACCAAGTAACTGTTACATGTTGCCCTGGTTCTGTGGACCCCCTCTGCCACCGGGGCAGCGTCTTCCATTATTGCCCCCTCCTCTGCCCATGTAGGGGGGTTCACTATGTGTGTTCTGGAAAGCTCCTTGGGACTTTCGGAACCACATTTTTCACCTTTCTGCTCTTCGGATATGGTTTAGTAGGGGTGGAAAAATGGACTCCTATGGCAGATAGAGTCTTTCCCTCCTGCTCACACCTAGTGAGAGTCTCCTTGACTTTGGGCCCAAAAAGAGAAGAGCCATCAAATGGGGGTGTTGACAAAGGAAGACTTGAAGGCTTCCGCAAAGGAGCATAAGCGCATCCAGGATTGTCTCCGCAGAGCTATCTCTGAGCCGGACTCGAACCATCGGCTGCATAGGAAATGAGCCACATGGACGAGTTCACTATGGAGTTAAGGGTATTAAGTTGGGCTGTCACCTTCTCCGAGACAGCTCCATCTGAGTTACCCTGCAGAGTATCTCCAAGCTCTTTTAGGAGATCTCTTTGAAGATGAGTAAAATGAGTCAAGTAGTTAAGTGAGCGCATAGCAAAGGTTGCAGAACTAAAGATGCATTTCCCGTATCTGTCCATTGTCCTGGAATTCCTATTAGGAGGATGGACAGTAGAAGATGTTTCTGACATCTCTTTCTTGGTGGCCACCGCCACCACCATGGCATCAACTGGGACTCCCTTAGTGAGGAACATCTTGTCTTGGGGGAGGTAATAAACTTCCTGGGCCTCCGAGGCACTGGTTGCATAGAATCACGACACTCCCATGCCCTCCGAGCAACTAATTCCATTAGTTTGTCAAAGAGCGGAGTCACCCAGGAGGTGGAAGGTTGAGACCCAAAGGCCTTCAGGAGCACCGACTCATCCTCAGTAGGGCTAATGGACTGCCAGTCACCCCTCTGCTTTAGGACTTCCAGGATATCAGCAAAGGAGATATCCTCTGAGGGGGACTGTGGGGACCCTTCCGATTCCTCTAAGTTGGTGTCTGATGTCAAAGATTCCTGCAGGGAATCTAAATCCTCCTCTTACAAAGTCTCTTCCTGGGAACCTCATCAGTGGGGGCTTCTGGTGAGGTCCCAGTAGAGCAAGATTCACCTAATGGGGTTACCTGAGGCTCCGGGTCTCAAAGCTTCACAGGGACCTGTGATGTAGAGGCAGAAAGCGGCACTTTAGGGGAGGAAGAGGAGGGACCTGATGACATGTGTGTCTTGGATGACATAATCCTCCTCATAGCATCAAAGGCACCACTGCTCCGACCTGAAGAAGCCGCCGGTTCTGAAGAAGACAACTACTTTCTCAGTGCTGAGACAGTGGGCTCTGAGCCAGAGGATGGAGCCAAGCTCATCCGCGCTGAAGACCCAAGAGGAAGGGTCATAACCAAAGCATTGACTCGACTCCCCCCCCCGGAACTGACAAGAGAGTGTCTGCTCCCAGACTCTTCCAATGGAACCAAAGAAGTCAGGGTTGACAGAGCCAAGGGCACTGGAACAGGCCTCAGCCCTAAAGGCTCCACAATCATCAGATCCTCCTCTCCCAGCTCCAAAACCCTGCTCGGCTTGGAGGAGGAGTAGTCACAGCAAGTGGCATGGTCAATAACAATTTAGCAAATGCCGGCTTCTCGAGGAACCTCTGCACCACCCGGTCCACATCCACATCAAAGTGGGTCCTCGAAGAATGAGTCAAAGGAACCGAAGATGCCACTGACTGAAGGATAGGCAACCTCAAGGTTTCAGAGACCGGCTCCAAGACCGGGGACCGGCTCTGAAACACTTGCTCATTGCATGGCTCTGAAGACTGTGGAGCCGGCGACCGCACCTTAACAGTAATGCTCGGAGTAGATGACTTGGGCTCCGAAGATGCCTTAGAAGACTTTGACTCTACTTTGAAGACTTGGAGTTCTGGTCAGCCTTGTCCAAGGACTCCTGGAAATCTGGCTTCAATAAGCCTCTATCTACCAGCTTCCTTTGCCTCTCCAGTAAGACCCTACTACTGAAGGAATGGCAGATAGAGCAATCCTCCTGGAGGTGAACAGGCCCCCTAGCAATAAACACAGTTCACATGGGCGTCCATAATGGACATCTTTTGCCTGCATTTTGGACACTTTTTGAAACCATATTTCTGCTTTTCTTTATGGTCAGACATCATAAACATCAGGAAGGAAAAAAGTTTACTGCAAGTCTAAAGTTACAATGTAAGGTGTCAGATCCCTGAACAATTAAAAATCCACAAAGAGTATGTATGTGTGTGTGTGTGTGTGTGTGTGTGTGTGTGTGTGTATATATATATATATATATATATATATATATATATATATATATAGATATATATTTATATATATATATATGTGTATATATATATAGATATATATTTATATATATATATATGTGTATATATATATATATATATATATATATATATATATATATATATATATATGTATATATATATATATATATATATATATTTATATATATATATATATATATATATATATATATATATGTATATATATATATGTATATATATATATATATATATATATATATAATATCCAACACTATCTAACAACACTGCACACACTAATGACATTAAAACACACTATAGATAATTCTAACACTAAACTGTTAATCAGTATAATAAGGGAATAGGGTTTAACTAAAGAACGGCCAAAGGCTTAAGAGCAACCGCTCTGAAAAAAGATGAAATTTATTAACTCTAAATAAAGTATTATTAGGCTAAACAGCCCAAAAGTAGTACAAATATAAAGCTTTGTTATATTTTTGTAATTATCAGCAAAAATTAGCTAAAAAGAAAATAAATATAAAATTACTGGCCTGAGCTCTCCAAACGACCTCCGATCTGTTTCAGTGGCAAACTAGATCTGAGGTAGGACAGAGAGTATCATGGGATAGGGACCTGGTCTTGAGCTACTCTAAGGTCTTCAGTTTGTAATACGGCCGACTCGGAGCCAATGTATTGTTTCCAAACCCATGTGTAAGAATAAACAGCGAGATTGAACAACTTCACATTAATAGTTTTGCTAAAAATTTTAATTCTTTTCCGGTCACTGCTTTTACTTCCCTCTAAAAAAACTATTAAGCAGTTACGTTCTATATTGCTTAAGTTTTTATGGTATCTTCAAAAATCAAAACTAGCCTTTGATTTGCATATAAAAATTTGGGAAGAGAATGGGATTGGGTTTTTTAATACTTAATTATATGCTAAATATGCTATTATAGTAGTGAGTCACTGGTTAAATTCTTCCTATACTTCAAATTGGAAACTATTACATGAAATAATTTTAATTTCAAATACTATTCCTGAAATAAATTCAAAATTTCCTTCAGACATTAATAGAATATATTGAGTCATAAAAGATTATTGTATGAATACCAGAAATGCAATAATCTTTACTCCTTGCATTAACTGCATTCTAAATATGTTTAAGAAAGTGATGGATAGTAATTGTTTGGTCAAACATTTATTATTCCTGATGTTTCCTATAGCTTACACTAATGGATGTTTGGATTCTTTTAATATAAGTAAGATAACTGTTCTTAGAGAAAATGATTTAAAATTTAAATTTAAAAATTTGGTTTCCATTCTTAGATGGACATAAAGTATGCACAGCTGGATTGGCTCTTGGCAAGATACAATATAAACAAATGTAATTTGTTAAATATACACTTTTTTAGGGAATTTATTAATAATCATATACAAATTTCACTAAATATGAATAGTAAACCCATAGCAAAAATTTTAGAATCTTTCTTTTAAAATTAATAGTGATACGATCAAAAATAAATTTTTGACTTAAACACTTCAAAATATAGAAGAATAAAAAATAAAAAACATGAAGTACCAAATTTCAGGAGCAGGTGTAAAGCTTTCATTCTTTCTTAGTGTGAAAAACTTCATCAGACAAAACAATGAACATCAGAGCAGTAGTTAAATAAGAGTATGCAAGCAACTAGCTGGCCAATAAAAAAGGCTAAATAATCAATATTATTAATACTACTTTAAAAGATCCAATAAATTCAACTGGTTATCTGCTTTTTAAAGAAACCAAGCTGAGGAATGTATGTAATTTTATTTATTAATAATTGGATTTTAAGAACTGAATTTGTGAGCTTTGATTCATCTTATTGGGATTCTTCAAGAAAAATGAATAATGAAACTTTCTCAGAAGCTAACAAAAATTATATTTGAAGTCTATAAGTAATTACCTCATCATTCTATTGGAGAATTTTTACTTGGAAGTCTTTTGCATAGAAGTTTTTTAACACCACATAAAATAACCCTGATTTAAATTACTGGAGGTGTGGTGAGAGTTTAGAGGGAAATTGGTTTCATATGATTCTGTATGAAGTTGGCATAATGGTTAAGGTGTTTACCTTACAGACACAATGTAGGGCTTGATTTTTACATGGAGTAATTAGCTAGGCTTAAAATGGCCCCCAGAGCAGTTAGCCTAGTACTAATCTATGAACCTTCTTTCAGAGTCACATTAAACTATTTAAAGTGTCAAATGAACATTCCATTTTGGGGAGAATTTAGAAACTTTGCCAAAGCTTTATGGTCAGACAATTGTACTATTACAAACTCGTTGATTCTATTTAATGTTCCAATTCCAGATTCTATACCTAAAACTCAAATTTCTCTCCCTTGGTCCATTCTTGCCATTGCCAGGAAAGTCATAGGATCATAGGAGGTTATTAGGCTAATGGCCCTAAGCACCTTACAAGCCTGGCCAAGTTCTACCCTTATTTACACGATCATCACCTATTGCTCTTGTCCAAGAGGGACACAAGTGGAACCCCCAGGGTGAATTTATGGTTGCTCATTCAATATAGGATCATATAGTCATCACAATGAATTGGAAAAGTAAAACTATTATCTCTTTTTCTGAGTTTATTTGCTTAGCAAAAAGTGTATGTAACAAGAAATTACAATATAACAGAACTTCAGATATCATGCATAAACGTCAATCTTGGCAAAAACTTAGACATCTATTAGAAAAGCATTGATGGTTTTACTTACTATAAATGTTTGTTGTAGACTCTGTATATAGTTCTATTTGTTTTTAATTGATTGTTTTGTATTGTGAATGTATTTCATATTGATTTAACATGCAATAAAATGTTAAGAAAGAATGCAGTTCAAGCTGCTATGAGATTCATAAATGGAACTTCATGTCTACTTACCAAACTGTGGCAAGAAGTGAAATGAACTAGCACATAATGATTCCAGCTACCTGACATCTACCTAGAAAAAGAGAAAGCAGCCCATCCTGGAAACCTGGATATTCTATGTGCATATTATGGCTAGAAATCTCATTGGAATATCGTTTTTATGCCCCAGAAGGCTGGACTTCATGTTTAATATGAGTATTGTTTCCTTTTTTAGATGATAAATTGCTTCTCCTTGTGGCTATAGAACAGCTTGTTAGAAAGATATTTGATGGAAATAACTTTACAAATAAAAAATAGTGTCCTTGTGAAAGTAGCAAAGGCTCATATGTCCAATGATTTACTTCAGCCAACAACAGCCAGTGACAATCATACTGGACAAGTAGGGAATTGAAGTAGGTAGTCAGGTCCTTCTTCCATATCAAACATGCACACCCCCCCCCCCCACACACACACACACACCTATGAAAACCTGTTTGTCAGAGGATTAAGGAGCTGTTATGAGCTCTTTTCTGTGGTCCAGGGTTTGATTCCCTCAGCTTCCCTTGTCTAACTGTGTGACTCTGAGCAAGTCACTTAACCAGACAGCACTCCCAGGCATAGTTTAATAAAGGTACATGGAGGCCAGTGCTCTACCCTGGTAAAAAATTCAAATAAAATAAAATAAAACTTTAGAGCCATCATTCCACATGCAACATATACGGACAATATAGAGCAACCAATCCACATATATCATGTATTTCAGGTGTGGAAAAACACAGAAATCTCCCATAGGCAAATAGGTTCATGGAAACTCTGCTCCAAGGAATCCAAGTAGGGAACCAAACCAGTGGTACTCACTGCACCACTACTCCATCCTTAAATATAAGTAATGAAACTCTTTTCTAAAACATTAGGGAACTCAATACAGTTTCTATGCTTTGATATGTACTTACTATAGGTAGAACCTGTTATAGAAATTAAAACTGGGAATGCAAACTGATTGGGTTAAATAGTCTTGTTTGTGCAGCAATTATACATCCATAATCCCTCTGTCGGCTAGACAGACAGACACACACACACACACACACACACACACACACACACACACACACACACACACACACACACACACACACACACTCAATAGAACAGACAGACTGACACACACAAAGATACACACACATGCTCAAGAGTTCCAGCCTCTTTGTTGAGTGACTACAGCTCAGATTTCTCACAGTAATCAAATTAATAAAAACAAAAAAATCATAGAATGCAAGGCTTTGCAACCATACCCACATGCCTTTTAATGATCCCTAATTTTCTCACATAGTTCCTACCACTCTTGCATAGAATATTTGATTTGTTACTAAATTAAATAGGAGTAAGGTCAATTAATAATGCAGATATCAGAATTTCATATTTCTTATTGTTTATATAAAGCCCTTTGCAGTCAAAAGATATGTACTGTTCCCCTGTCTCTCTATGTCACACACACACACACACACACACACACACACACACACACACACACACACACACACACACACACACACACACACACACATTTTTTCTCTTTCTCACTGTGTCTTTCTCTGTCATATGCACAGATGCACATGTGCACACACATACACACATACACACACACACACACACACACACACACACACACACACACACACACACACACACACACAACTTTTATTTTTCTTTATTTTCTTTATTTCCTTTTTCTGTGTTTGTTAAACAGCAAAGCTGCATTTAGTGAGTGTAAAAAAATGGTGTCCATTTGCTTTTTTTCTGTCCAAGCTTCATGGTGCCTTAACATGCTGCCAGGAAGTAGTGGGCATGTTTTTGCTGGATGTTAGAAGTGGCAGACTTGTTTTTTTCACCAGGCATTACCAACCTGCTGCAGAGTATTCTCTAAAAGTGAATATCTTAATAAATAAGAGAATGCATAAAAACTGTAATAAATGTACTTATTCTGATTACAGTTGATAAAGTAGTGAGTACAGGAAGGAAAGTGTTTTTCATTATATCAAGTTAATGTCTTTCCTTTGTGTTTCATAATTAAGGTGCTGGATATATGAGCTGACATACAACACAGCAGACATGGTACTTTTCAGGGGCTTTGACTAGATGTGCAGTTTCTGAGTGTTGTTTTGTAATGATAACTTTAAGCCGGGTCCTGACTCTGCAGTGAAATACTGAGGTGTTAAACTGTGAAAACAGATATACTCTGATCACTACAGTTAGTAGCAGAGGAATGCCCCGCACCGAAGCAGCATGTAAAAGGGGTGACATCTGTAAAGATGCATACTGATCTTGCCTGATTTGGGTTTATCTGGATGTGCTGCTGCTTAAGCCAGTGATTCAGGAGAGAATGAACAGGTAGAAGAAGCGTCATTGTATGTCAGTCACATTTCGTTCAGAAAGGATGAGACTATAAGAGAGATCTAGACAAGATTAAATCTGTTTGACAAGTGACTCAAGCTGCCCTACTTCTTTATTGCTGTATACAGAGGACACTGAATGGCTGTCCACTGACCTGACAGACTGAATCTTTACATTTCTCGAGCAGCACTTCAGCAAACATGTTGGTGAGAAAACATTCTAACAACTGACTACCAATATTGGGGTACAGTTCAAGGACATTGTACTTTTAGTCATTTATTGTGGGGGGATCCAAAGCTTTATTTCTGGGAAAATCCAGGACCATATTGCCATTCAGAAAAATAGTGAACATATGCTGTAAATCAGTGCACTTAGTGAGAACTGAAAGTTAAATCATCTCCATTGTCTTTTCAAGATCCCAGAATTCTTTTGGCCTATAAAATATTTAGAGTTGTGTTACTACTGTGATGTTCCCGTAAGCATAAAATTAAAAATGACAACTTGACCCTTAAAGAAATATGGAGTAGAAGTCACATAGCAGACAAATGTAGCACACATGCCTTTAAGAAATCATGATGAAAATATGAACAGAAATGTTGCATTAATCTGAAATGTATCATGCTAAATTTGACATATTATCAAAATATACTTGGCACTTCAGAAAAGTCAAACAGAAAAGGGCAAAAGTTGAATTACAAACCGTATTAAAAAATTAACTAACTTGCTTTAATTAATTTGAACAAGAGATATTTGAGCTATTGTAAAACTTTTTGTGAAACTCTACAATGCTGGACCCAAAAGAAAAATGAATCCAGAATCAGTGCGATGTGGTTACTCATAGCTTAATGCTGTTTGGTAAGACGCTTTTGTTTTCTATATGCCAGTGCAGAATAACGAATAAAATTGAAATGATTGAACGCTTCATGTGTCGAACAGATTAGCGGATTTTATAAATCAGCTTGCTACAGTTTTAAAGTTAAGAATTTCGTTTTTGCTTATTTCACTTGCTTATTTTTCTTCAAGTGAAGGGGATCTGGAAGGGAGCAGATTTTTCTCTTATTTTGTTCTTCAGAGCTGAGGGGAGTGAAACGGGATGCCCAATCAGGGCCAGTACCAAGAACTAGATGAACCAGCTATGGTTCTGCCAAATACATTCATATGGTTTCAGTGATTAAAAATAATGCTTCAGTACGAATATTATAAGTTTGTTTAAAAAAATCTTCATGATGCAGTTTTACATAAAGGGTTCATTTTGCCTACAACAGTAGGAATATCTAGAGGGTGTTTTGCCAAATTCCTAAAGAAAAGAAAACTCTAAAGGTGCCAACCTTCATTACAGCTGGGGAAGTCGGTAGAACTTCAGCTTGGATAGTGCTGTTGTGGTCAAATAGGATGTCTTGTTTTCTTTTTTTCCCCTCCACATAAAGAACACATGATTCAAGTTTAAAGACAGTGCTACAGAGTATTAAGAAGTATGGCTTAAAGCTAAAACAAGATAAATGCTATGTTAGTAAAACAGAGCTACAATACTTTAGGTGTGTAAGTGTTACATGAATGAGACCAGATATAGGCAAAGTCAGAGCAACAGCTGATCTGCAAACTCCATCCTGTGTAACAGAGCTAAGTTAAGTCCTAGATATGATTAATTACACAGGAAAGATTATGTCTTACTCTCAATATGTTCATAGGCGTGTACTAGGCTAATGACTACTGGGCCCTTTTTAAGCCTAGTCAGATATCCCAAATCTCTGACATGTTCTAGTATCCTTAGCAATGTAAGCAGGGGCTTGGGAGATGAAACATTTACAGGCAGGGGCCTAGGAGATGAAACATTTACAGGCTGCCTGTATCTCTTAGAGACAAAGGTGCCAAACCAGGAGTGAATTTCTGGTTTCCTATCCAGTTGCTCAATTTACACTTGAATTAGGTTAGGGAGGAACTCTGCTTCACATGGATGGGAAGCTTGTTCCAGAGAAGGGATAGTCTCTGGGATACATACCTGTCTGCCTCCAGTAGGTTATATTTATATCACAGGCAAGGTTTAAGTCATTAGAATGGGTATTTCTGGTGCTATTTGTTTTGTGGATAAGCAGGAAGTCCATCAAAGTGTGGTCCGAATATACCTTGCATGCCAGGCGTAAATGTCCCCTTAACAGCATATAGGATACATAATACAGGGACAGGAGTATGAGGCAGTCTACATATGACATTTTTGCTCTGTAAAGAGTACTTTTTTCTTTAATAGACTTGTTAAGGAAATATGTATCCTGGTCTTGGGAACATACTCAAGCCCAAGTATTTAGTAAAGTAAAATAAATGTTTGCAGCAGCAGTTCCAATGCTAACATAGAATGATTTCATGAAATTGACAGTAGTGAGTGCAGTGCAAATGATGCTAGCTATGACCTAGGTGAAGCATTGCATAAAACTAATGACAAGTGTTACATCCTGTTATATTTTGTTCCAGAATGCAAAGTGATACTGAACGGAGATAGTCATGAATTGAAAAAAAAATGTCTTGCAGGTGTGTGGGCCTGCAAAATATTCTCCAGATACCTCTTAGAGCTCAGGAGTTTCCAGCTCCAAACTAACAACAAACTGTTTGTTGAACATTTGGGCCATGAATAAAGTGACAATGAAAAGACCATTAAAGAGACTAAGAGGGCTCAGTGCCATAGCAATCCATGTGTCTGAAAAACAACTGCATGTCGAACATGCAACTGTTCCCGATCCTGCTGACTCAGTTTGTCTAGTGACTGTAAAAGTTCTAACGCATGGTATGACAGAGGCCTAAAATGTTTCTTTATTTCCGCAGGTTCACATTCTGTTCCCAATTCACGTCTGGACAATATTTGAGTGACATTACAGTTGTTGATAGGTCCATGTGCTTAATTTCTTCAAGAGGGGGTTGGGGATTGGTATAAGGGTTAAGGTGTTTACCTCACAGACACAAGGCACAGGATTTGATTTTCATCTTTGAAAGGGATATTGGCTAAGTTTAAATTGGCCTACAGGGCAGTTAAACTAGTACTTACATATGAACCTATAACAGCACAAGGATAGTTTAGTATAGTTATACATCTTTGCTAATAATACATTTTCTAGTGTTTTACAAATAATGACATTGTTTAAATGTATGAACTGCATGCTTCTGCTGGATCGTTTTTGAGTGCTAAATTTACGACGCATCAGCATATTTCACAATTTTGAAAAAGGGAAGGATGCAACAATAAATGCAACACAGATGTCTAAAGTGTTTGCATAGACTGTAATATGTACATGTCCATTGTCATTCTATGTCTAATGTAATGTGTTGCCTTTTAAATTTGCACATAATCCATAATGCATTTCATTTCTAAGCTAAACTCAGTTGGGTGTGAGATGCTGAAGTGTCATTTATATTGAGCTGTCATGTTACTATGGATACTGTTCACCTGTTTGTCTAAAATAATGGTGCATCCTGATATTTTTAAGACTACCAACAAAAGAAACTGCAGGTGCACATTGTAGCCCGTACTGACCCAGGATTGAGCAGAATACAAAGGTATATGTCTTAATCAGATAAGTAAACATACCACCCATATCATTCCCCTAATCATCTCCTATCCTGACAAAGTTCAAGTTATATTCACCAGGAAGATATTGCAAAGCAGTATATCCAAACGTCTGAATGACAAGAAGAAGGGTTCTACTTAAAGGACACATGACCTCCTTGTCTTTATAGAAAGAAACCCTGCAAATGTCCTAGGTAATGACTACCTCTTACTGATGACTCATCCAAACATGGCAGCAAAATTACTCAGACTACCAAACTGCAGAGCAAAAAAATGCCATGAATATGCAAATGCATTGCATGAAAGTTTCAGATATGAGCATTTGCAGTTATATTGCTCAGCTATATAACATACTTCACTAGCAGCAAATGAGTAAATTTGAAATTCTGATGGGGTTATAAGAGCTGGAGGTCTTCCATACTACTTAACAGCAAAAAAGGCTATGTCAGATGATATGGTGTGGAGCTCTAGTCATATCCATTCCAATTTAACATCTGCTAGAGTAGTAAAGAACTACCAAAACAGTAAGAAAAATAACCACTCAAAAGAAACAGAACTCTTCACTATATTCCAGACCTTAAAGGTTTATATAAGCAAAGCGATACACATCAGCAGTAGATGAGTGCCAAATAATTCTGAAATATGTTCACACAATTCTCAGAAAGTGCAGTTTGCAAGCATTTTTCAGGAATGCTGCACCAACTAATAGGTGTAAATAAAAAAGCTAAAAAAAACTCAGAGTTAAAAAATCAAGTACTTTTCAACATTTTTATCAATGACCTCTTCAATGTTACAAAAAAACTGGCCTACCTCTGTGAAATGACTCTCACTAAACCCCAAGACCTTACACAGCAATGCTTATTGATTGAAACACGGCTAAACAATTCACAACTAATTCTAAACTCTAAGAAAAACAAATTACTACTCTTTTCCGTAAAACACATTTCTACCAAAACAATGCTATTCATTGTCATCTGTGCCATCAACACCAAGACAAACAAGTATAAGCATAAAATTACTGGTTGTCATCATAAATTACCAGTTGGAATTCAACCATCATGTATCACACACGGTTAAAAAAACTCATCAAAAACTAGGCACAGCCTCTATTTTCTTACTGCAATCTGTCCTCTATGCTGCTCCAGTCTTTAGTAACCTTCAAGTCTCAGAACTCTCCAGACTTGGGTAGGCAGAGCCTAGATGGCTAACTGGTAGCAACAATTTTTATGAGCTCCACAATCTAGTACTAGAATTCAGGAAAATAATCTTTTTTTTTTTATCAAAAGTAGAAAATTCTTATTAAGGAACCTTAAATCTTCAGGAATATCAACTTTAGTGTATTTTCATTGAAAATTTCCTGTCAAATAATCTGGAGATTACTTCTTCTGCCTGGAGATGAGCAACTCAAAGTCTTCTCACTCTAAAACTTCACTGAAAAAAGAAGTCCAACTGATGTCTGCCACTCTACTTGAACTATCACTTAAAATGGACAGATTTACAGAAAATCTAGAAAACCTAAAAGACAATAGTCAAAAACAGACTAATTTCTTTAAATAATTATTACAACAGCAGCAATTTAAAATTTTGGATATGGAAACATCTCTAAATGACATAGATGGGAGACTTAAGGAAGATGAGTCTCAGTGTGAATTTCTTCTACAATAGAATAATTGACTAATCGATAAAATAGATGATCTGGAGAACAGGGAAAGGATAAATAACATAAGAATATTTGGACTTCCAGGAAAGGCTGAAGGTGAAGACATTATTTTATTTCTAAACTCCTGGCTTCCAGAAATATTAGAGCTAAAGGAAGGTCTGTCAAATGGTATAGAAAGAGCACAAAGAGCCACATGAATACCTATCCCTTCTTCCACCAACATGCCTCCAAGATCCATAAGCCATAGGAAAACCTATCCCTTATTCCACCAACACGCCTCCAAGATCCATGAGCCACAGGAAAACCTATCCCTTCTTCCACCAACATGCCTCCAAGATCCATGAGCCACAGGAAAACATATCCCTTCTTCCACCAACATGCCTCCAAGATCCATTGTTGTGAAATTTTTGTTTTATTTAGATAAAGAACTTATCCTTAAATCTGCTTGGAGAAAAAGTCCCTTGACATATACTAAGAGTCAAATAAGATTTGACAATGATTATTCTTCAAGAGTGTTACAGTTAAGGAAGAAACCTGGCCACTTGTGAGATTACTCAAACAAAACAAAATTAAAACACAACTTGTTTTCCCTGCAAAAATCAGAATCTTTCATTCAGATGATGTAAGAACTTTCAACAATGTTGAGGAAGCTTCTACATTCATCAAAAATAATAACATAATTATAATTCCAGAAGACATGGACTGGTCATTTTCCACTACATTGAAAAGATCCTCTGAGAAAAATAACTGGATTGATATGAGAAAGAAGAAACTGAAAACTGATCTTAAAAATGCAAGTCACTAATTCTCTCAAAGCATCAACTAAGACATGATTTCAAACCTAATCATCCAAAAAGTATGTATTTATTATTCTTGTTGTTTCTGTCTGAGTGTTTCTTCCACTCACTGTTTGAACCTTTTTGTAGTTTATTACATAATTCATTCTCTTTAAAGTTCCTTAATCCTTTTTATTAAAAACTTACTATAGTTAGCTTATTTGTCAATAATTTAATCGTTTTTCCACATAGTAAGAAGTAAACATAGGCTTTATTTATTCAGTTGGTACAGCTTGTTATTAATGGATTTTGAAATGCATTACTGTTATTTTAGATTATATTGTACAAAGCATTATAGTTTTGACTTTGGTTAGTAAATTCTTGTTGATTTAGCATCTTCACTTCTTGTTTGTGAATATAGCCTTGAGCAAACAAAAACATTGTCTCTCCTTATAATCTGAACATTGCCTCTGCTCGAGTGCAATACAGTATCATTGGCTTTCTCATGTCCTGTCCGTTCCAAGTTACATAGATATAATATGTAATATGATCCTTTCTTTAGAACCCAAACTTTTTCATACACGGACTTGTCAGCATCTTCTGTTGTTTTAGTAGCTATTCTTTGAGCTTAAAGGCAAAAAAATAAAGATAAAAGAAAAAGAGTAGTATTTTAAACACTTGGAAATCCCTGCTTCCTCCCGATCATTAATTGTAGCTCTTGGTAGCATATTTCATATGCTTCAGTAGTATCAGCTAAAATTGACGGTTTCTTATATCATAGTTCTTTACATGCATGTAGTCAAAGCAGACCTACAGTTAGATTCTACTTTTGATGACTATTGGTAATATACAACAAACGTTTTAAGAAATCATACTTAGAACCTGACAGTTTGCACAAACTGCAAGCCCTTGTCTGTGGTTAGTTAATATCTAGATATCTGTTATTGGTGTTTGATATCTAGATATCTGTTATTGGTGTTTGATATCTAGATATCTGTTATTGGTGTTTGATATCTAGATATCTGTTATTGGTGTTTGATATCTAGATATCTGTTATTGGTGTTTGATATCTAGATATCTGTTATTGGTGTTTGATATCTAGATATATGTTATTGGTGTTTGATATCTAGATATATGTTATTGGTGTTTGATATCTAGATATCTGTTATTGGTGTTTGATATCTAGATATATGTTATTGGTGTTTGATATCTAGATATCTGTCATTGGTGTTTGATATCTAGATATATGTTATTGGTGTTTGATATCTAGATACCTGTTATTGGTGTTTGATATCTAGATATCTGTTATTGGTGTTTGATATCTAGATATCTGTTATTGGTGTTTGATATCTAGATATCTGTTATTGGTGTTTGATATCTAGATATCTGTTATTGGTGTTTGATATCTAGATATATGTTATTGGTGTTTGATATCTAGATATCTGTTATTGGTGTTTGATATCTAGATATCTGTTATTGGTGTATTCATCTCTCTGTTTCCTTTCGTCTCTTTTGGACTCTGATTCATGAAGACAGGGATTGTTGAAAGTTAATTTCTGTACACTTAGCAGTTGCTGTATTAGTAACTAGAGTTTGTTCAGTAGAAAAGTGAGAACATGGGTTACAATATTTTGTTAGAGTGCTGGGAGAGGTACAATGGATGAAGTGAATGCTGTGTCTAAATCTTGCTCTGGCAAGTATAACCTAATAGAGACATATGTATGTATAAATAGCCTACTATATGCATTCCCATATTTTAGCAGTAGACGTATTATTGCATTTGTGAACTCATTTATTACTAAAAACAAACAAGTCATAATCAGTTAGAAAGTTTATATGTAACTAGCAAATGTCTGTGCATAGATCTACTTTCCACACTAAATAAAGCCATCAATTATTTAGCAGTTACATTCTGAAATTACTTATTAACGCCTAACAAATATTTGATATATATAATGATCTGTGTTTAAAAGGTTTTTTTTTTTTAAAAAAAATAATAGAAGAAGTTTGGCATATGTATCTACATTAAATATGTAAAAAAAAAAAAAATATCAGACCTCTAAAAGGAACTACAAGATGTTTTTAATGTAACTTGTTCACAATTTCTTTCTCTTAAACTCTGGGATAGCATACATATATGTATACAGTATGATGTTACTGATCAGTGACTTTGGGAAGCAGTGTGAGGTATAAAATAGCTAATGCAGTATGTTAAGTTACATATCTTTCTGATTGTTTACAGAAAAAGTAAGACACGTTGAAAATGCTTAATATTGTAGAACTGTTTCACTTATTATGAACCAAGTAATGCAGAACTGTTTCAGTTGTATCTGTACCAAGCAATAAATAGTACCCTTTATTGACACTACTTATCATAAGTATCTATGCTTCTCATCTTTCATTTTCCACGAATTTAGTTTATTTATAATAATAATTCGGCAAATGATGACAACTCTGCTCTTTACACTTTAAATATTAGCTTGTTAATATATTTTAGGTTTGGGGAATTTGAAGTCCAGATCTGTATTTAAAGTTGCTTGGAAACACAGAAAAATAATTTTTGTGAGACTTATTAATATTTATGTATATGCTGTTTTTTGTGATACAAGCCAGACTTAAACCAATATAAGTTTGATGCCTTTCTCTTTTTATTTTTTATTAATAGATAGTATTTTTGTCTTTATTAATTAAATAGCAGTTTGAAAATAGAACATTGAGAAGCTATTCACAGTTTTGTGTTCAAAACTGAGGTAAAACTGGTGTTCCAGTAAATGTCCTCCTTACTACTACTAGATATTTAATACTCTATTCAGAGAACTTGATACTTTTGTTAAACTATTACATAGGTTCATAGGTTCATACTAGGCTATCTGCCCTAGGGCATTTATAAGCCTAGCCAGATTGTGTTTGGCTTTCGCCACCCATTTTAAATGAATTTTGCTACGCCCTTTTTCGAGGTTAGTTCATAGGTTCATAGTTTATAGTTTAGTATTAAGCTAACTGCCCTTGTGAGCCATTTGAAGCTTAGCCAATTATCCCTTGTGAGACTCAAACCCTGCACCTTGTGTTTATAAGGCAAATGCCTTAGCCATTAAGCCACCCACCCAACCCACATTTGATTGAAACTTTTTTTATAGGTTTTGAAGTTATTGTACTGGTTTAATAATTCATACTATCCACTTCCTCAAAATTTATTTACACAACAGTATTGCCATATTTACTCATTAGTGAATTATTTTGTTAACTTTTTCATTTCCTAAATGTTGTTAGAAAAAAAAGAAACAAAAAAAAAAACAACTTCTGCTTTGCTATTATATTAGTTCCCAATTTTCAATACCAATGCAATGAAAATAAAATGATGTTGTATAAATGGATAAAGAGTTATACTACTTAATACTTTCTAGTAATTTTAATTTAGTGGTAATGTTTCATTTTCAAAGTATAGTTTAATAGCACTTGACAAAAGATCTATTCACTACACACTATCTTATAAATGAAACTATTTATTTTGTAATGAACATCTCTCTCTTTAAATAATAGTAATTATTTTCTCTCACACTGGACTCATAATTATATTATTAATTTGACTGATAGTTGTTTTTCTTTTATCTACTTGGAAACAACAAATCTCCAGAATTTATAAATTGGAGCTCCGCAACATCTACTTTTCTTTAATTTTCTTTTAGACATGAAGGTTAATCTGGTTGAACAGTTTTGTTTTACCAGATTAGGAGTGTCTTTCACTCTATGTTTGTTTGAGAGACTTTTAGAGTCACTGTTTATATATTTCCATGTAATATTTCACTTTACACACATTTCTTCTCCTTTTTGGCCTCAATATTTCTTAAATTTGTGTTTTTTTACAGGAAACATTAATCTGACTTTAGGATATAAACCTTTCAAGAATGTTACACAGATTTTGACTGGCACAAGTACTATACACCTTTGTCTACTACAAATACAATATGAACTTAAACAAATAAGATGGACTTAACTCTACTCTCGCTAAACATTAAAGGATTAAATAATCCAAGTAAAAGGTCCAATCTACTAAGATATCTAAAACTAAATAAGGCACAAGTGGTATTCCTACAGGAAACTCACTTTAAAACAAATGATAAATATATATGAAATCCAAATGAATATTTAAAACTATCTAATTCTTCTTATAATAAAAAAAAACTAGAGGACTCAATACTATGGAAAAAATGTTACTAACCCTCAAAGTATCTATAATTACAAAGACAAAGATGGACTTTTAGCAATTGTAATATTAACATTTGGTAATAGAACCTGGACACTAGTAAACTCATATTGGTTTCCTGGCATTGGAGTGGGAACATTAAAAAAAACACATAGACCATATTAATAGAGTATCCAAAGGTAATTTGATAATAGCAGGTGACTTTAACTGTATTTTGGACAATTCAAAGACTACTAACAAAAGACCTGTTCGTTCTACTCTCATAGAGAAATCTCTTAAGAAATGGACTGACAATTTAAACCTAATTGATGCATTTAGTTTAAGAAAGAACAACTCTTTATTATTCTCACATAGTGATCACAGGTTTAATACCCACACAAGAATTAATAAAATCATTGTATCTCAAAATTTGAGAATGAAAATAAATAATTTTCCATAATTCCTTGTCCACTGTCTGATCACAGTTCACTTATTCTTAAACTTCAAATAGAATTTAAGAGATTAACTTTCACAAAAAGAATCCCAGTTTATATTACCAAATCAAAAAAATTTAAACCATGGTTAGATTCAGAAATACAATTCTTCTTAGATACTAACTATATGGAAGACATAAATATAGTTATTCTATGGGATTCTCTTAAGGCATACTTATATGGTAAAATTATAACATGGTTTAATAAGAAAACAAAAGAATGGGAATCTGAGTTAACAAATATCCAAAAGCAAATTATAGAAATTAATACCAATGATTTATTGGACTCAATTACTAAAAAAAAGAAACTGGGGAATTAAATAAAAAATACCATGAAATTTTAACTCACAAGACCAATATGGCTCTAGAAAAATGAAAACTAAATTTGTTTTCTGTGTCACCAAAACATTTGCATAACCTAGTAATGAGGATAAAAAGACAATACTCTGAAAATAATATTATAAACATCATTCGTGAAGGGGAAAATAATAAAAAAGTATCTGATATAAGCAACATCTTAGATGCCTTTAAATTTCATTTTGAAGAACATTTTAGAAATAATGATTCACCTCATAATATTCTAAATTTATATCTGGATTTATCCAAAATAAAAAAAAAAATCCAGAAAAACTATTCTTAGATATTCAAAAACAAATGTCTCCTAAAGAACTTACTGAAAACATTAAAGAAAGCAAAAGCAATAACGCTCTTGAAATTGACGGAATTATTATTGAAATATATAAATTATTTCCTACTACTACTACTTCTGTAATCTCAATATTACATAAAGCTCTAAATGAAATTCATATGCAAAATACAATTCCACCTTCATGGAGATATTCACTCATCACCCCTATCAGAAAAGAAAATAAATATCCTAAACAATGTAGTTCTTACAGGCCTATTTCACTACTTAATAATGATTACAACATTTTCATGTCTATTCTGGTCAACATAATTAAATAATATCTAATACATGTTATTAGTGATGATCAAACAAGCTTTATTTATAACAGACATTGCCATGATAACATCCAAAGAATATTAACTACTATTGACATTCTAAATAGAGACAATCAAGAAGCCCTTATAGTTGCTCTTGATATTGAAAAAGCCTTTGACTCACTAAAATGGGATTATCTTTTTAAAGTCTTATAAATCTATAATTTTCCTATACAATTCATATCAAAAATATTTATAAAAACAATATTGCCTATATAAAACTGGGTCTATTTACTTCAGAAGCCATTGAAATTACTAAAAGTACAGAGCTGGGTTTCCCTATGTCCCCCAATCGTATTTGCACTAGCAATAGAATATTTTTCTTCAATAATTCATCATAACCCCAAAATTAAAGGCATTGACATTTATGGTCAATTTAATTCTAAAATAATGTTCTTTGCTGATGACATTATCCTTACTCTAATCAACTCAGATGAATCTTTACAAGAGCTAGACTTACAAATCGATGCCTTTTATCATATTTCAGGTCTATGTGATAGCAAAACAAAGTCCAATTTCATGTTATTAAATAAAAAACATGATACCCACTTAAACATAAATATTTTACTTGGAAAACAGGTTTCCGCTATATAAATTATTTAGAGATAGTACTATGTGAAAATATGGATTTAACATTAAAAATAAATTATAACAATATTGTGAAAACTTTAAAAACACATACTGAAAAATTGAATAAATAATTTTTAAAATTTGAAGATAGATTACAACTAATTAAGATGGTTCTTCTCGCAAAAATAAACTATGTTGAGCAAGCTATTCTTATGACTCCCAATAAAAGTTTTCTAAAAGAAATAAGTAAAACTCTTATAAATTTTCTTTGGTTCCCAAAAAGAAATAGAATAGCCTTTTTAAAACCACATAAGACCTTGGGAATTGGGTGGTATTCATTTTCCAGACTTAGAATCTTACATTAAAGCATCCATTATCAAGACATTCATAAGTTGGATTGACCCAAAATTCACTTCATCATGGAAGTATTTACACACCATTATCTTCCTAAATGAAAATAAATTAACTAAAAATCTGCAACTAAACAAACAAAATAATAAACTTTGGCATATCCTTAGTGTCAGCTTACAATATAATTCTTCTAAGCCTACTAATCTAAAATATACAAACTATATTTACACTATATTTAGCAGTTTTATCAGTAATAATATTGATATAAAATTATGGTTAGAATTATTATTCCCCTTCAAATTTACTAAAAAGTTTTTAAATAAAATTCATATAAATACACTTGGGAAACTAAAAACTTTACATGTTGGTACCACTGTATAAAACCATGAGTTGGTTTTGGATGTACAACAGTTAAAAAGTTTATATGATCTATCAAGCTCTGGTTGGCTAGTTCTCAACAGCTTACAACCCTATTCCCAAGATCCATGCAGAATAATTGATAATGCCTCCTTTAAATCTATTCCTAAACTAATATTTTTTATGCATGAAGTTTTACATAATGGATTTAATTGGACAAACTTAACATCAAAATTATACAAAATTATAATTAATTAAAAAGCTAACCCCAATCAAAATTATTGGAATTTTATCAGTAGAGAACTTTTATTAAATGTATCTGTTGAAAATAAAACTAATCTCTTATATTCTATTAAATTAACCTCTAATTTACAAATTTGGAAAATTTTCACTTGGAAAGTTCTGCGTAGAGCTTTTTACACTCCTAATAAAATTGCTAAATTTAATTCTTCCAAAGAAATAATATGTTGGAGATGTTCACTGAGTTGTTTGGTCACACATCTTTTTTGATTGTATTTACATTAAGAAATTTTGGGAAGAGATTAGTAACTTTCTTCAAGCCATTTATACAGATTCATTTAGTTTATCAAAGTCATTAATTCTGTTGAATGTAAATCAAAATATTGTATTGAACAATAAAGATCTTTATCTTCTTTGGACCATGCTAGCGGTTGCCAGGGAATGCATCACAAGGAAGTGGAAATCCTCCTCTATACCAACTATAGAAGACTTTTTAACTCTCCTGAAAGAAACTGCGCTATTGGAAATAAAAACTAAGGAACTAAGAATATTTCCTAAGAACTGGACTAACAACCTTTGGGTGAAAGTACTTTCTCTCATCGAGACTCTTAATTCAGATATAATTTTAACTGTCTAAATGATGAGGACACAAGTCTTTCTCTAACTTTGTGTAACTAAATTCTCACACCAAATTGTTTCCTTATTGTAGGCCATTTATATATACTGTAAATAGTTTATTATAAATGTATTCTTTTGGATTTGTAAAAGCTCAATATTATATTGCTGGAAAATAATAAAATTATTTGAGAAAAAAAAAGACATCTCCAGACTTGAGCAATGTTATAATAAAATAGTCAAATTTCCAGTAAACTGCAACAATAGAGCATACCACATCCCTATCTCTCAGAGAATTAAACTGGTTAGACATCACCTACCTCTTTCCAGGTTAACTACAACACACAGACTTCTCCTTAAGTCAGAAAACTATCCAGCCCTTAACAACTTAATGCCCAATAGAATTTTATACATCAGAGAAAAATCACTAATTACTATGAACAAATCATTTAATACTGCAGGTGACTATGGAACCACATTCTGCTACCACTGAAATCCATTCAAAATGCAAATTCATTTAAAACATAACTAAATCAAATCAATGGATCTGCTCCTGTATATCTCTGGGATAAAAGCTACTGTTATCCTAGATTACCATATTATCAAATTATTTCTCTTCATTTAGAATCCTATGATTTACCGACAGTCTTCTCCAATACCAAAATGGTATTACTAGTATCTCCAGCCATATACATACTTTTGTGACACTGCTTACCCCCACCTCTTTAATTCTAAAATAAACCTTATAATAGCCATAATTGTCTATGAATCTGCTTTATATTCCACCCCCTAACTACAATATTAACATTTTCTGTTGTACCTAGGTTCTCCCCTCAGTTCCATTTCTTTGAATTTCTAAGCACTAATTACATGATTTATTATTTATCTGAAAAAAAACTGCTAATATACCTCTTCAAATGCTCAATGTACAACATATACTAATGCATAAGTAGCTTTTATACTATAATAGTTATCTTTAGTTCAAACAAATGTCATCTAATTAGCAAATGTATGTATAATTGCGAATGTATATTAAATAAGATCTGTTAATGTATATTACTGAATGTCTATTTAAAAATGTATAAAATATGTTAGAACTTTTCTCCCTGGCCTCCACTGAAAAGGGATTCTTTACTAAACCAAATGGATAAACATGATAAACAAAAAAAAAAAGCATAAATAAATAAAATAAAATGAATACATCTCATTCCCTCACAATGAAAGCCAGAGAAAGTGATCAAAGAGCCAGTTAAAAATTATTCAGGTGGAATATGTAGCTTTTAACAAACAGTAAAAACACCCATAAATGGGTACTAATGTCCACTGTGTCATTACCATGCAGGATCATGTGGCTCTGTCATTTCATTGCCACAATCAATGACCACCTAAACATCCCCAACTGTTATGGTTGGCCACCGAGTCTACATTAACTACTACACAACTATCTTCATTGTGTGTAACATCACAATGGCTGTACACATGCCCATAACCCATGTCCTGTGTGTGTGAAAAACATAAATGTAACCTAAAAAGGTATTTGTGAAGCTAACACTTAGATAATGTACAAAAACCTGTAATAAAAAAACGTGAGATCATATGTTAAAGACATGTAGCAAACATGGGCTTATGAAAACACCATGTGAATAACAATGCAACAGTGATAAATGTCAACATTTCAATTCATACACCATGCATATGCAACCAAAATGCAAAAATAGCAACCTACATCACAATGCAGAAGCAATGCAAGACATATATGTCACAAAAGTCAATGTACATGTCACTGATTGAAACCTACAGTGCCCTCTGTCCAGTAATGCAGACATGTGGCATAGAACCAAACAACCCATAAGGTCAGAATGAATGTAAACTGGGTTAGGCCTGGAAATGGTCATGTGATCATTGCTGTACCACTGTAACAAAATGCAAACAAAATAAAAAAAATACAGCATGGATTCAGATTCATAGATTGTTACTAGGGTAATGCCGGGGGGGGGGGTCTTCTAAGCCTAGCCAAGTGTTCCAGAAAGAATAATGATGTCCTGTATCCAAATAAGACATTGAAGGCCCAGGCATTTATAAGCTACCGCTGCTCATAAGGGACATGGGTCCTAGGCCCGGTGTAAATTTCCTATTCCCCAACCACTTGTCTAACCTGTGTTTAAATTGGGTAATAGATGAACTCAGCTTCACATGGATGGGAAGCCTGTTCTATAGGCGGGGCAGTCTCTGAGACACAATCTGTCTCTCCAGCATGTTCTGTTTAAGTTACAGACAAAATGTGGGTCCCTAAACCTTGTATTTCTGGTACTCTGACTTACAGATATGTAGGAGATTCATAAGTGTGGGGTTTGCAGATGCCTTGTAAGTCAGGCATAGATCAACCCTCAGCAATCTATAGGAAATTGAGTAGAGGGTAATGGCTTTAAGGTGCTCTGCATAAGGCAGGTTTGTTACACCTTGTATTCTTTTTTGCAATGAACCTCTGAAGTTGATTTAGTTGCTGCATATTCCTTGTAAGGTACATACCAAAGGGAGCATTGTATTCTATGATTGGTCTCATTAGGGCAGAGCACAGTGGGATAATGACCCCTTTAGACCTAGATACCATGACCTTACTTATAAGTTGTGCAACATAAAAGGATTTCCACACCACTGCAGCCAGGTGGTGGACAAAGGTAAGGCTACTGTCTACATGTATACTCAGATCCCTAACTGCTAGGTCGACTGTAAGTGGCGTATTATCAGGATGGTAATTAGCCAGGTTGGTTAATTTCCCAAAGGGTACAGTTATACATTTCTTAGTATTGAGTTTAAGACCATGGCTTTGTAACTATTTGTTAGTCAGAGACAGACCTTCTTGAAGAATGCTAGTGTCTGCAGGGGCCAATGATGACCCCAAGCTTGCAATCATGTGCAAACCTAGCCAGGCATAAATCAACATTTGCTTCCATTTCAGAGAAATAGATGCCAAAAAGGAGTGAGCCCAGTACCGAGCCCTGGGAGACTCCACTAGTGACTCGCCTTTTGGTGGAAGTGGCTTCACATATTTTGACCTCCTGGGTCCTATCAGTGAGCCAGTTCACTATCCTATGGGTGATAACAGGATTTATACATAAATTATTTGCTCACTGTTTAGATTGGTCAGGGGGCTTTTAGTATATGTATGGTTTTGTTCCCCCTATGATTGACAACGATTGTTTTATTTTGTTGTATAACCGATTGATATTTTGATTACACCAGGGTGTCTTGTCTTTTGACTTTTTCTTATTCTTAATGCAAGTGAGCACAGCTCATTCTATACAACTATCAATATGGCTTTACAGGGATTTTGTAAATAGCTCAACATATGCTATGGTGTTTACTGGGTGGAGACTGCTTGGAATTTAGCCAAGGTGTCACTTAGTAGAGAGAGGTTAGCCTTTGAAGAGTTCCTAAAGATTTTTGGTTTTGCTGGATCTCCAGATTTAATTTTTGTTTCATGTAATACTGCATTATGGTCAAATCTGATGAGTGAAGGCATTATATTGGGTGAGGAACATCAGTCCTCCTTGTTCATAAGTACAAGGTCAAGGATACTCATATCCATCATAGGAGAATGGGCCAACTGTTCCAGGATGATGGTGTTAACAAAGTTTAAAAATCGCTGGTCTTGTACATTGGAAGTGGTGTAGGAGTCCCAATCTATAGAGAGTTAGTTGAGCTTCCCCATGAATATCATAGTGGGAAGAGTTTTAGTTTAATGTATTCAATCAACCAGTATGTGTTTATGAGGAAACCAAAGAATACAGAGAAACTCTTCCACCTCCTTAAACCTAAATCCTCCTTAATTCCCAAACTCTAAACCTCCCTTCCTGGTCCTTAAAAATCCAACCTGCACTTACATCCCCTCAGCCGCTATACTAACCTTACCAGAACTCAAATACTGTGTTCAGGCAAGGTGCAACAGCTCCAGTCTCTCTCTGTGACTGCTGCACTTCCCTCAAACACAGTATTCAAGTTTGAGCTATGAGTAGACAGAAGTACAGCTACCAGGTACCTGAGTTCCTGACTGCAAGGTAGTGGGATTTGAGCAGCTGGGGCTCAGATGGCTGTAGAACCCTCAACAGATTCAGTGTCTTTAGTTACATACTATACCATGCAAACACTGGAGAGAAATGGAAAAAAATAGAACAGTGTGAAGGTGGTATCACAGTGCAAATGGTGAAACACACAACAAAGTCACAGGAAAAAATAAGATAGGATGGGTGTACATGCATAACATCATTTTTTTCTCTTAAAAAGTCCATGTTTTATTTCGAGAAACTTAATGAAGGAAGGGTTGTTGATAATAAAGGAAACATAGTAAGACAGAAAGAAAAAACAGAGATAGTGCTGCACAAGACAGACATGATTTACATGGACAATACTGAAACAATGGTGGTAGGAGACGCACAGAGGAAAGGCGTATTACGACAGAGGTTGGGCACATGGTGCAAAGCAGTCAGAGGTGGCTACAAATTGGCATATTGATGGTACATAATAGGGTTAAGGGTTCAGTATAGATGTAGGATAGTGCAGGGTACTGTCAGGTGCCACAAAATGAGGACAGATACATGCTGGCCCTGGCACAGAGTTCTAGCACTGCTCCTGGAACACTGGAACATGATATTACACATAGTCAGTGCCATATCCAGATGGACCATACATAGGTAAATGAGTTAATGCTTCATGAATCTACCTAACCAGACAAGGAACCTCAGCCATGTTTGTTAGAGAATATGACAGTGACCTCAATGACCCCAGTGGAAATGTAAATGTGATGACAGGAAAGTCTCATGCACCAGTGTTACTGTGATGCCTAACCATTATGAGTTTGAGTCCTTGGAAGATGAAGATAATCATATTGTAGACGGCTCTCTGGAACTATAGCTTTTCAGCTTCTACTCAATTGTACAAGTAAGGGAAATATCAAGGGAGTGTCAAGTATATATAAGAGTGTAATTGAAAATGTCATAACATGTAACTAGCACAACAATACAGGATAATTATGTTTACCAGTGTATACATCTCGTTACCCAGTTACCCTATTAGAGTCTCAACCTTTACACCTGTCTATGGGAGGCTAACACATTTCTCTGTTTAATTGTAGATTGTCTTTGTATAGTTTTTTATGTTCTCACTGTGTCTCTATGAGCTTTATCTGTATTCTTTGGTTTCCTCATAAAAACATACTGGTTGATTGAATACATTATGCTATCCATATATATATATATATATATATATATATATATATATATATATATACACACACACACACTGCATTTACCTTTCCTGTTATGTCTTGGATTGTGGCTATAAAGGTCCAAAAAGCAATAGTGTTAATTTATCCAGTTTATAATTAAATAAATAAAATAAAAAATATATAACTGTGTTGTATCTTCAGATCAAACTACTTCTTTTAAGTGCTGAATACCTAACTTCATGGTTTACTTAGTGGACTGTCTTCATTTTGGAAGTCATAGTAAACCATCTAGGGCATCTACTTTGCTGCATCAAAGTGATCTCATGGTTCACCTGATCTTGACTGGCCTTTATGGTTTCTTATAACTGGGCCCAATCTCACTGGACTCTTATGTCCGTGTTTGCATCATTTTTTCTACTGCATTGGCCTTCGGGGGGTCATTTGAATACTAAGTTGCTCTTTCTGGTTTACATTAGCAGTGACTTTTTTCTGGATGTATTTTTCTTGTTTAAATAGTTTCTAATTTTACTTGATTCTGTAATGGATCTTGAGACTCTGTAAAAAGAAGCAAAATATGTTTTTTACTGATTCCTTAATTGTCTTGGCAACCAACTGCCTGTAATTAATGTTGTGTTTTCACATAAATATTATGATGAAAGTCAATAATTAAAGAAATAAAACCACATTCCTTTCAGTGCACCAGGATAAATCTTTCTTGCTATCTAAAGGCATCTGTATCAGTCTTAAGAATGTTTTGGTGTAACAAGTAAGGCATTCCAGTCACCAAGCTGTCAGTTTGTTAGCATACAAAGAACTATAATGTGACCATGCTGTGATAAAAAGCATGGTGAAGATGGCACAATGTGGCCCGACAGGGACTAGGTATGCTTAAGTGCTGACATAGCCTGGTAATGCCTGAGACATTGCTGCTCAATGAATTGTCACAACTGTGAAAACAGCCGTCATCTTGGAGCAAAGCTTACCATTGTATGCATGATCACATGACACAGAGTCGGTGGTATGCATGTAGTGCAGCCGATGTTATGTGCAATAACATGCACACTAAAATGTCCTATGACCTCAACAGAAGCACAATGGGGGCCCATACAAGGGCTTCACAGAAAAGTGTCAACTGAGTTTTTATAAAAACAAAAAGGAGATGGGGTGATAGCTAGTCAGAAAAGGGGAAGAAGAAGCAGATGAACACACAGGACCATGGGAAGGGAAGAGTGGTGTGAGGAAGCAAAAGAAGAGCATGTTTATATTGTGGAAAGTGTCCATCTGAGGAAGGGTAGAGGGGGGAGTGTAGCAAGAAGAAGGCATGAATAGGAAAGAGGAAATAAGGAAGAAGGCAAGGCCTGAAAACATACAATGGAGACAAAGACTGACAGACTGACAGGGAAGGTAGTGACACATGGCTGGAGGGGCAACAATGGAGAGACAGACAGAGGGTGGACAACTAGTGATGAGAAGTATTAGACTATTAAGAGGAGATAGGACATGAAACACAAGAAAGAAGAACCAAATAAAGGGGGATATGGAAGGGTGAGAAGGTTTTCAAAAGTAGGTCTGGAGGGAACCCACCCATTAGTCAGTCACCCCCCCCCATAGGTGACATCATCTTGGGTGGGCTCTGCCTCTTGTGGCCCAATAGTCAGGCCAGCCTGCATGACAGCTGTACTACTTATATGAGGAGGCATTTCAGAGTGCCAGTGTGGGCACTGTGCTACCAGTCCACCATTGTAGCCACCAAGCCTCATGCCAAGTGACCCAGGGTTGCCATTGGCACAATTTTACAATGTGGAACTTACAATCTTCCAGTGGAGAAGCAGCAACAGAGGTCACCAGTGAACCCTCCAGGTCACCTTCTACAGGGACACATTCATTATCTTGCAGGAAGGTGGCTGTGGACTGATGGGAACTCAGTGGCTGGCACAGTGTCTGCTGCAGACTTTTTGGCCACTGTCATACCTCTAACAGAACCATAACTGATCCTTCACTAAAAGAATATAAATGGAGATAAAACAAAAAAAGCAATATAATAAAAATGCCATGGAAACATGAGAGAAAAACTGCACACATGCAAATAGTCAGCTGCATGGGTCATAGTTTATTAAAGCAGGAATGGGGTAGAGATAAACAGTCCATCAAAGCATCATATTATAAAGGCAATAGACTATTGAATATAAAGCAAATTATAACACAAGTCATACATTTGAAGTACGTCTCATTATGAGGAACAGTCTTCATTTTGAGTTTTAAAAAGTTAATGTTCCACAGTGAAAGGGTCTGTCTCCCAGTAACTGTTAAGAATCTTTTAAATATCCATGACCAATACTGAGCCATATTAATTCACCAAATTTTTTTGTAAGTATAAATTTTAACACTATGTAAAATTCCCAGTTGAAGGTGTTAGTAAGCTGATAGTAAGTGTTCCACATTCTGAACATCTATTCCACATTATGAAAGGTAGTGTTCAACATTTTGGACATTTGTTCCACATTATGAGAGGTAGGGTTTCACATTCTGGACATCCATTCCACATTACAAGAGGTAGTGTTCCACATTCTGGACATCTGTTCTATGTCATGAGAGGTAGGGTCCCATATTCTGGACATCTGTTCCACATTATGAGATGTAGGATTCCACATTCTGGGCATTTGTACTACATTATGAGTGGTAGTGTTCCACATTTTGGGCATATGTTAAATATTAAGAGAGGTAGTGTTCCACTCTCTGGACATCTGGTCCCCATTATGAGAGGTAGTGTTCCACATTCTGGATATCTGTTATACATTACGAGAGGTAGGGTTCCACATTGTGGCCATTTGTTCCACATTATGAGAGGTAGCTTTTCACAATGTGGACATTTATTCCATAGTATGAGAGGTAGGATTCCACATTCCGGGCATTTGTTCCACATTATGAGAGGTAGTGTTCCACATTCTAGATATTTGTTTCACATTTCAGGCATTAGTGTTCCACATTCTGAACATTTATTCCACATTATGAGAGGAAGTGTTCCACATTCTAGGTATTTGTTTCACATTATTAGTGTTAGTGTTCCACATTCTGGACACAGAAAGTTGAGAGGTATGTGACTTGTACAACACTTCCAGTACAGGGAGTAATATTTACTACACTATAATAGTAACTAAAGGAAGAAAAAAATTAATTAGGTAGCCAAAGAATATATAAGCAAAGGCAACATATTAACAAAATATCACTACTGTGTAATATGGTACACAGATATGTTTATACTAGTACATTAATATCAGCGATGCACTACATCCCTCTATAGGACTACACTGCTGGCAGGGAATTGCCATAGCTATCTCATCAAGGTCCTGCTGCCATTCCCTGATATGGTGTCCTCAACTCTAAATAGGGGAGCAAAAAATGAAAAAAAAAACAATTTGGCAATCACCACCTAAGGAGCAAGCCAGGTCTGTTCTTCCAGTACAAGTTGAGAAACAAAAGTCTTCTATTCAGGTATTCAGGACAAAAAAAAAATCTCTTTTTGAAAACGTTAGCAAACTGCTTGGTACAACCTGAACCCCACACAGAGCTCTGAGTTCCATTCTGAACTCAAAGTATTTAGAAATGACAGCACAGAAATGAATGCCAGTGCTGTGCTACCAATCAGTCTGCATTTGCCATTCATGCCCCCGAAAAGCTTGTGCCCAGGGCAGCTGTTCTCATTGCTCCATCCTAGCCATACCTCTGCCTAGCTTGCCTCCCCTGACAGGTGATCCTATTTTTTCAGTCAAGCAAGCATATCTCAGAAAGCATAATGTTGGGGCAACTATACATTAATACTGCAAAACAGGCATATCTGGGTCAATTAGCACCCTGGGCAATTCCTATTGTGATACCCCTTACCTTGTGATATCAGATATGGGTGCTTTTTTAAATACCATTACTGCAGTTGTGCCTGACTGGCAGCTCTTCTGAGGTGTCAGTCATGCTCCCCAACAGCTGACACCCTGGGGTGCCTCTCCTTTTGCCCCACCTAAGTACAGTGCTTGTCTCTCCACAATCTCTACTTCCACTGGTGGAGAACGTCTGGTTGGTGCTTCTTGATGTTGTTATGCTTCAGCTAGCACTACTGATTAGATCAGGTGATGCCCATGACATCACTCAGTACCCTGGCAAGCTTGTGCCAGGTATCCACTTTATAAACAAAACCCACATCATCCCTCAGCAGGCACTCCAAAGGTTGGAGCACTGTCGGGTTCTGATCCTGCTAAGACCATGTGCACTCATCGGGTCAAGTCCGTAAGGTAAAACATTAACTGCGGTGGATGCCTGCACATCACATTGATGGGTAACACAACAGTGTGAGTCCCATCAAAAAAATTCATAGTAGGCAATCAATATGCAGCCGATTACATGAATGGACGATAACCAGGCAGTGACCAAAGTTGGGAATCAAACCCTGCACTTGTGGCTGTGAGGTATATGTCTTAACCAATATGCCAACCCTCTTCCCAGGACTTTTACTGTGTAATCTTTCCTCAGTAAATGTCAGCATTAACCCACTGCACTAATATGGCCATTAGTGTGAATAAAGTTAACATTTGCATGGCTAGACTCCACAGGTGCACACTCCCTGCACGATTTCAAAACACATGCATAGGCAAAGTGATTTTCTGGACAGCCTGGTGGCCAAGGTCATTAGTGCAATGCGAACTGTAACTAACATGGCCAGGATCCACTGGCATACATAACATTCATGATTTTCCAAATGATGCATGAGCATGGAAGGCCTCATTGTGTTGAATAATGGGGATCAATGGGGAATCAAGTGTAACAAAGCAAATTTTGAGGTACAACTAGCCTCAAAGGCCAAAGGCAATCATTAAGTATTTTTCAGTGTTCACAACTCAAAGGCAATATATAACAGTGTGCTGAACTAATTGCAAATAAAGCTATCTATACTGAGACAGAAAATATAGCAAATCTACTGGCCAACAAATTTAGTTCCAATTTTACCACCTGCCCTCCAGACACCCCTCAGAAAATACCCTCAACCATAACAACCACCAACTATCACTAGGGAAGAGTTCCTCAATGCACTCTTCAGGGACAAAAACACTGCTTAAATGGGCCTCCTTGATATCCCAGTATGCCTCCTTAATAGCATGATACATGACCAATCCGTGCTACTAGAATCACTGTTTAACTGTAGCTTCCAAACAGACTTTCTACCAAGTCAATGGAAGATTGCAATTTTCATCCCTCTGCACAAGAGTGGGCCATCTATGGACCTGGGTAACTACAGACCTAAATGGTTGACTAGTGTCATATGCAAAACCATGGAAATAATTATTATGGAGATGATAAACAATAACACAGGAAACTTTCAGACAGTGGATTCAATCCAGTTTGGTTTTAACTGCAGACCATGCCTACTCAACTGGTGGACTTCTTTGAGAAGGTTTCCAAAGCAATGGACAAGTGCAAAATTGAGCCTACTGCTAATCTTGGCCTGACCAAAACATTTGACAATATCCTACTTGGCAGTGTAGACAAACTCATGAAGTTAAGTATAAACCCCTATGCCACCCACTGGACTTTCAAACGGCTCAAAGACAGGACCTGAGAAATGCCAGTAATTAGTGGAGTCCCTTAACACTTGGTGCTTGGGCTGCTCTTTTTTGGCATCTATTTCTCTAAAATCAAGCCCAGCATTGAGGCTGTCTGGATGACCAAATTTGCAGACAATTGCAAACTAGACAAGGCCATAGAATCCTCCAAAGACACAAATATCCTCTAAGAAGGGCTGACACAGACCAATAACTGGTGCCAGAGCAACAGCCCAAAACTCTATGGCAAAAAAAGGCATAATAGCATTATTTGGGAATACGTCTACACCCTGGAAACCACCACATTGATAGTACATCCCTAAGACAAGACCCAGTGGTTAGGGATTAGGGAACATGAGGACACAACACAACTGGTCAGCACATGGCTGATATCATCATGTCTCTGGAAGCTGATGATGATGATGGTGACAATGACATCATGCACAGGGCACAGCCCATTGCTACAGTGACATTGTCAGAAATATACATCTCATCACCTATAGATGAGGTAACTGCAGAGGTTCTGGAGAATCATCCAACATCACCTTTGATTAGCAAAGTCCACATTAGCACCTTCTATACACTGCAGAACCACAGGCAACATCAGAGGCATGCTCTGCCTATAATACACACACATACATACACACACACACACACACACACACACACACACACACACACACACACACACACACTCTAGAAGGAGACATGTAAGTGGTCTTTATTATCATAAGTCCAGGAGTCTCTGACCTGGGCATTACTACTGGCATCGAACAGCAGATCTGTAGATCAGTGATTCAGGTGGTCAATAATCAGTCCATGTCAAAGATACTAAGTATGTTGAGTGGCCTGAATGAGCATTATGCACTACATGCAGAGTGATACAACATATAGGGTCAGCGAGGGGATAGGCCAGGTGATGGGAGTGCTAGTGGCTCAACTGGCATTCATTGATGCATCCTTCCAGATGCAAGAAACCAGTCACCATGGTCATGCTAGGGTATGGATGTATTGTGCAAGAATAAACACCGTTCTTACATAGATGTTGAACACCATTCCAGAGATGGCTGCACTGCCCACACTATCCATGGTTGCCTGTACTCTGGACCCATGGATTCATCCATGGGGATGACTAGCCATCTTTGTGTTCCATTATGAGCACATCCCACTTATCAAGCTACTCAGGGTCCTGCAGATTGATGCCAAATCCCTCCATTGTAGCTTTACATCAATAGCATCTTCCATTGCATGTTCATATGGTCATGGAAGGGTCATTTCTGATGCAACACCATAACAGGGCCATAGCATCATTGTCCCCAACAAACATCTGATGTACATTATACCCTGAACATAATGCATGGTCACATGGTACCCCCAGGTCAATGTTCTGCCAGTGAAAGTTCTAGCCTATTAGTGGAAGAAGTGATCTGAATCTGCCTAACATTCTATCTAGGTGTGTGTCACCATATGTACCACCCATGACCCCTCCTCCTACTATGGTATTGCTGTCACCTGTTCATACCTCTCAAGTGTACAGATTTTTGCGGAATGTCCAGATTTTAGCCTCATACGTCTGCTCTGTTTTTTTTTATAAAATTATGTTTTTCTGGCAAATTAATAGCAAATCACTAAAGACTGAAGTTCAAAATTAATGATAGACATTTGAGTTTCAGACTTCATATCATTCAGAAAATTCATGTTAATGCACAACCTGTTGTTCTATCAAGTTTCTGAGTTTGTAAGAGCAATATTTAAAAAATGTTCCTGTTTAGGGCTTTTGTTCTACTTTTATTTATGGCTTTGTCCAGATTTCTTACTCTAAGAGGTTGAGAGGTATGCACCTGTTACTATTCTAAACCTTAGCTATGAAAACGATGATGACTGTGCCCTGCCCTCTTCTCTGGCTAATGTGGGCATGGTAATGCTGGATGCACAGCATTTCCAGCACTCTGAAAGACATGGCATGGGTGTGAGAATGCATGCATCAGTTTTATTCTGTGTTTTCCTGGTCATGGCTCATAGCTGTGCACCACATACTGCTCCTATGCCACTGCCGCAATGAATTGCACCTGCTTCTGTCTCACACAAGGGCCCACTACATCCAGTTTCTGTGAAGACAGCTCACTCATCACTACCTCCACTGCTGCAGCGGGCAAGTCAAGAAATGTAGCTGCTTTCATATTGCCATGTTATGTAGCATGATGCAGGCAGCAAATATCTTTTTGCAGTCTCCAGGGCATGCTGCAGAGTACCGCCAGATGTGTTTGGGCAGTAGGAGTGGACTTTCAGCAGACTGCACATGTTTGATGGTAGTATGTGTCTGTACTAGTGAGCTGTTATACACCATGTCTGTCACTGCCTGGGGGCTGCAGATGGTGTGTTATTAGGGGTCTATATTAAATCACTGAACACTTAGAAAAGTGAATGATGATTTATCGACCCCATATAAGTGAAAGCTTACAAACTCGAATGCTTAGAACAGCGATTTTTTTTTTCCAAGGGAAAAAAAAATCGCTGTTCCAAAAAAAAAAAAAACCCACTTAAAACATAACATAAAGTGGGGGGGCTTCGCCCCCACCCCCCCTACTTAAATATACCAACTCCGAGATTGCACTACAGTGATGAAAACGGCAAAGTAACGGACGCGGGCAAGTGATTTTTTTCCCAGGTAAAGAATTTGCTTATATGCCGCTTCATCATTTTGCCTTTTCATCTTTTCAAGTTCGACCAAGACGCATTCGAAAGAATGTTTCTTTGGTCATCTAATAGGAACCCGTTATTAGCCATGGTTTAAAGGAATATACAGCATCATCTGCGGCACATAACAGTGGACCTCATTATGATTGTTCTGCTAATTATATTTATAGGACTGGACTATTTTGATTTCTGTGGGTTGGGATATGTACATTTACCAGCAAGATGGATGCTTTGAAAAGTCACCCCACATGGAATGCTGGAATAGGTTGGATGTGTGCCAGACATAGGAATCAAGGGAACTGCCATGATGATGCACAGACGCAGTAGGAGTGGACTTTCAGCAGACTGCACATGTTTGATGGTAGTATGTGTCTGTACTAGTGAGCTGTTATACACCATGTCTGTCACTGCCTGGGGGCTGCAGATGGTGTGTTATTAGGGGTCTATATTAAATCACTGAACACTTAGAAAAGTGAATGATGATTTATCGACCCCATGTAAGTGAAAGCTTACAAACTCGAATGCTTAGAACAGCGATTTTTTTTTTCCAACCTGGTAGTTGATGGAGTTGAAACTCTCCCAGTTCATATACTAGATGCCATGCAGACTATATGGGGATAGTGTGATGGGTATATGTGGCATGCTGGAATAGTCCGGGGTTCTTTCCTCTGTTGCCCATGGAAACCAAGTACACTCCTCAATGTGCTGTGGCATCATAATTTCATAGGTCAGTACCAGGCTAACTGCCCTTGTGAGCATTCTAAACCTAGTCAATTTCCTTTTCAAAGTTCAGAATTAAACCTTATACCTTGTGTCTGTGAGGTAAATGGGTCTATATCATAAGCACGAAATGGCTGAAAAGCGAACACGTAATGAGCGACACATTCATCGAAATGCATTTAAGTGATTCGATGAATATGTCACAGGGCAAGGAGGTAGTTGGCCAACTACATGGTGTTGCCCTTTCCTTCACTGTAGTGTGATCTCAGGGTTGGTATATTTAGCTAGGGGTGTGTGGGGGGCAGAGCCCCCAACATTGGGTGGTGTGGTGGGTGAAGCCCCTCACCTGATTCAGGTTTCTAACTTTTTTTTTTTGTGAATGGCCGTGTGAATTTTTTCACTAGGAAAAAATTTGAGGATGTGTCCGTTTGGTGTTTACAGCATTCACGTTTTATGTGTCAACATATATGTAGTCACACATATGAACTTTCGTGCTTATGGTATAGATCCCAGGTAAACACCTTGACCATTATCCAAACCTCCAACTCCCATGGCATGGGATTCATAAGGTTGAAGGATATTAAACTCACAACATGCCCCTTGTCAGATGTTGAAAGTTTCCTATAGCAAGGTTAGTTAATGCTACACAAATTTGTATGTCCGTTGAGATAGGCAGTTCACATACATCTTCTTTTTCCACAGAGGATGGCACAAGTCTACTAGCTCCAGTATGATTCTGTCCACACTAGAGTGCTCGACTATATCCTCATCATGAAAGTGATAGTATGTCAGACATTGATGGCACCATAAAACGCTGTAGACACTAGCTTCCAAGGCAGTCATTAACACATGCTGATCCTCCTAGGCATCTTAGCATGAGTGATATGCCTTTACACCAAAAATGATGGAGTTCAGATAAGGTGATCAATGCAGCTCATTACTCTGATTTTATAAATTTCTGAATCATGTTGTCATGATTGACTTAGCAACAGCTATTTTGCACTTCATTTCATTTTGCTGTTTTTGTTTCTGGAACTGCATTTGAAGCATTTAGGCTGTAATTCAGGAACATTGGTCACAATGTGATTAAGAATTTTCAAAAATAATCACCAAGGTGTGTGTGATTCAAAGACTCGCTGATCATGAGTGGGGTAGGCTGAGCAACTTAGATGTCTGCATGATGTTTGTATGCTGATGGTGGTATAACATAATAAGTATTCAAAATGAGGGACTCAATGGATGCAAATGAGGGCAGGCAATATGATGGAGCAATTTAGAAACAAAAAAATGTGTGAATGTAGCCACTACCATAGTGAATTTAATGGTCATAAAATCCTGGTGTTACATGTGAGGAGTAGCAGAATGAGGTCAGCGGTAGCTTTAGTAAATGTGTATGTTGTCAATGGGATGTAATCGTTACTGGTAGACATGTCATGGCCTTCACAATACTGACATTGTAGGAAACAAAGATAGTTTAGAAGAAAATGATCCAAGTGAAGAATTGCTTGATTTAATAGAGATGGAGAGGCATATTAAGATCAACAAAAGAAATATACTACAGAAAGTCAATAAGACCTAATATGATAGAAGTTTGATAAAACAAATGAGCACAGTAATTAGAGCTGTTCATGGAGATTCATGGAATATAATAGAAGAAAGTAGGATACATTACTGTGCAGCTAAATTAATAACGTATAAAGTCTTACATCAAAAATACAGGGTAGTAAGGAAAAGGAAGGGGAGAAGTCAAATGCCATCATGGAAATATCAAATAGATAAAGATATAAAACAATTAAGACAATTAATTATCCTAACTTGTTATATCCTAACCTGTGATATTCTAATTGTGTAAACCACATTACCCTTGATATTATAATCTAATATTGTACTCAGATTTTCACCTTGCTCATCCATCATTCATATCCTATGGTACTCAGCTGTGACTGTAGCATTTTATGTACTGATCATGTTGATCTATTGTATTGTATGTATTGTGGCTATTTTATTGCAGAGCTTTTCTCACCGGGCCTCCACTGAAAATGAGCTCTCTATGGCCCAGTGGACCATCCCGTTAAACAAATGCAAATAAATAAGTAACAAGAAGTGTTGCTGTTAGAAGAGTACAGACAAGGGAACAGATCAAGAAAAATAATTAGAAAGATAAACACGATAAAAGCAACAAGCACTATCACAAAAGACCAGGATGTATCGTACACAATTGCAAATAATAAACTAAAGATATCAGTGCAGGCAGAAAACCTTAGAAGATAAGTAGATAAATATAAAGTAAAAATACAAAATAAGCAATTTATTGATGGTCCAAAAAAGTTTTATAGAGAATTGGGAGACAGGGTAAAAGGAAATGAAAGACCACCAAAAAAGAAGAAATAGACACACTTTGGAGAAATATCTATGGCGATCCTGTGAAACATAACAAAGATGCTAAATGGACAGAAGAAGTAAAAGAAAGAATAAGAAGCTCAAAAGTACAGGATATGAAATGGAATAAAGTAACGGCCAGAGAAATTAAAACAAAATTAAGAAAAGCTTCTAATTGGAAAAGCCTAGGCCAAGATGCAGTACTTAACTTCTGGCTAACAGTATTAACATATTTACATGAACATTCAAATATGAGTATGAGCTATTTATATGTACACCCTGAACAGATGCCAACCTGGTTAACAACAGGAAAAACGATACTGCTCCTTAAGAGTGAACCTGCAAGGTATTATAGACCAATAACTTGCCTTCCAGCAATGAATAAACTATACATTGGAAATGATGCCAGCAGAGTTTATAGTCATTTAGAATAAAAATCAATCATGGCAATTGAACAAAAGGGTAACAAAAGAAAGTCACATGGAACAAAGGATTATTTGTTGTTAAAGTCATACTGGTGAATTGTAAAGAGGGGAACAATCTAAGTATGGCATGGATAGACTAAAAAAGCATCTGACAACATCCCACATTTATGGATAAAAGAATACTTACAAATGTATAAGATAAACCCTACATTGATCAGTTACATTACAGAGGTCATGAAACAGTGGCAAACCACTTTGCAGTTAAGCCACGATTAAGGACAAATAATTATCCCAGGGATAAAAATTCAAAGGAGGATATTCCAGGGTGACTCTCTGTCACTGCTGCTCTTTTGTCTTGCCCTTAACCTATTAAAATTGTGATGCCCCAACACTGGCCTAGTAATCAAGGAGCCTCAATCTTCACCACCAGTACCAGTGGGGGACATAAGATGACAAGTACACACTGTCAGGTCAAAGACAAAATACAAAATGCTTTATCTCTCTCCCAGACATCTCTCAAATTAATATTCAAAATATTACTGCTGGGATACTTGCAAAATGACATAATTTATTGTCATCTGACTTTAGTTCCCAGTTGAAAACCCTCATTGCTGAAAGCTAGCAGTATTTAGCATCTACCTGTGAAAATACATGCACAAAGGCTCTTCTTAGATCTAAGGCAGATCCTGGAAGTCATAAAACAATAAACATTTGCAAGACAATACAAAAAACTTCTTTAGTACAGACATTCTGTCTTCTGTTGACAGAAACTGAAAGATAACATCTTTCATTGCATAGTTTTACATTAATTTAAGTTTTCAGCTATTATTCTGAAGCTAACCTCCTGTGTTTCAGTTTCCACTGTTCAAATATATGCATTTAAACAGTTATGATAGTGTATATATATATATATTTCTGCTCATTACTTTACAAAATATCTCTTCAGCACGTCTATGCAAAATGACATACAGTTCTAATACAGTTGTAACACAAACATATGTATCATGTTGATATTCACAAATGACATATAATTATTTACAAAATTCCAGATAGCTGAGCTGGCAGCACTTTTGTTACAAATCTGTCTCCTTAATAGATTAGGTCATGCCTACAATTTTGCTCCCAGAAAACAGTAAAGTGTAAAGACTTCTCATCTTCTTTTTGTGGATGATTTAAAACTGTATAGCTCATCAGATGAGGAACTGAAAGCATAACTACAACTAGTCAAAACTGTCTCAGAAGTTGAACCTTAGATGAACCTTTTTCTTGCTTAATATACACAGCATTCTTAACAAAATCCTTGAATTCTACATATTGATAGACAAATACTCTCCCAACATAATAACACTCACAGAAACGTGGCTCAAACCTTACATGTTATATAAAGAATTTCTCCATCCTGGCTACAACATCCTTTGCCTTGACAGACCCAATAAGAAAGGAGGAGGAGTTGCCATATGCAACCTACCCCCATGTTTCACCCTGCTGAACTCTTAACAGCCAACTGCAAACTTAATGAGCACAAAACACTAACAATAGATGCAATATATATATATATATATATATATATATATATATATATATATATATATATATATATATATATATATATATACACACACACACACACACATATATACCACCTAGTGACAATATTCCTATATTCAAACCCATTTTCTCCTGGTTCACACACAATATACCTAACATAAACCACTCTCCTAGGAGATGTCAACCTCAATTGGCTATCACTAACCTCTAACTCTCGCAACTCTAGCTTCAATCTGCATGGCTTCTTTCAACTTATCTTGAGTCCAACTGACTTCAGCAAAAAAAACAACACAAGTTCTATCATTGACTGGATCCTAGTTTCCAATTCTAACCTATACCACCACTCAAAATCTCTACCTGATTCCATTAGTGACCACTCCCAATCTGCATACAAAGATCCCCCCACCTCCCTAAGCTGCACAAATTCAAAGACTGATGTAGCCTCTCAAGCTTCCACCTTGACACATGTAACAACACTATGTCCTCCATAAACTGGTCCTTCCTGACAAACCTACCTCTAGATGATGCTGTACAAAAATTCAACACCGTTTTTCTAGACATACTCAATTCTCTTGCCTCTCTTAGGAAAATTAGCGTTAAATCTCTTTGCTCTCCCCTCGCTATCCCAATCCACTCACTCACTCATGCTCAAAAGAGACAAAGCCTTAAAACTCTGGACTAAGACTAAAAACCTCTATCCATGACCAGATCTATAAAGAACTTCATAACCTCACCAAAAAACAGGTCTCCCATGACAAGAAAAATGTCTGCTTAAAACCCCAGACAGCCCCTCACTGCAACCCTAAAAAATTCTGGAACACTATTAACCAAATCCTTCACACAGGCAACCCCATAACACCAAACCCCTGTTCTAATAACACTCCCCTAGAAACTGTCACCATGCTTAACTCCTATTTCACTGACTCAAACAGTAAACTTATGCAGCCTTCTAACTCCTCTAACCTCACTGACCCGCCGGCAACCACTCTAACCAAAGCAATTCCCTCTCTCTAAAACCAGTTTCCACTAGCTACATAAAAAACATCCTTCTTAAGCTTAAGCCTTGCTCTTCCTTGCTGAACAACCTATCTCCATTTTTCTTTAAACTAGCTGCTAACTCCATAGCTCACCATTTTTTTCCTTGTCAACCGCTTTATACACAAATCCACTGAACTCTTACTTTGGAAACAATTTTTTATCATGCCTATTTACAAGGGAGGTAACTCCACAGAACTATTTAACTACCAGCCCATAGCAATAGTGTCGCCACTCTCCAAAATACTTGAAAAATGTGTCCATAAGCAACTCATGGACTACTTGCACCAAGAAAACCTACTCACTTCCACCCAACATGACTTCCGTCCAAATCACAATACTATTATTCCCCTTATTTTTTTTTACACATCCTATCTCTCTAGCCAGAGATAACAGTAAACTCATTTCCTGTCTTTCTTGACCTCTTTAATGCATTTGACATGGTGTCACACCAAATGCTCCTCTCCAAACTGTCCCACCTCAATCTTTGTGGTTTATCCATCTCCTGGTTTTCTAGCAATCTCTCCAACAGCCAGCAATCTGTTAAATGACTCTCCTCGCTGTCTCCATTTCTCCCTGTTAAGATGGGGGTTCCCCAAGGGTCAATACTTGGTCCCACTATTGTTTAACATCTTCACAAATCACCTCTTCATGTCTTGTCCTAACTCTTCTCTCATACAATATGTTGATGACTCCACAATCATCTCAACCTCTTATACCCTCTCTGATCTGTACACCCTTACACAAAATTCCTTCATCTCTATAGAAAACTGGCTCACCAATAACCATCTCATTCTTAATCCCCCCAAAAAATCTTCTTTTATTCCTCCCAAAATCCCTCACACATCTTAAACCTACATTAACCATCACATCTCTTAACAACACAGTCATAAATGTTGAAACTCACATCAAACTACTTGGAGACATTATTGAAAATCAACTCAAATTTGACCTGCATGTCCAACACTGCATAAAGAAAACACACTAAAAACTTGGCTTACTTTACCAAAATAAAAAAAAAATTCTTTGCAAAACACTCTAGATTCTTTCTTGCCTATGCCTACCTTCTTCCTAGCCTTCTTTACTGCTGTCAAATCTTAACTAACCTACAGTCTTCCCTGCTTACTAAACTCGACACCACCTACAACAAAGTAGCTAGGTTCACACCAAACCAGGCCTCTAACTCACACCACTCACTCAAAGCTTTAAGCTGGTTAGAGTTCCCTCACCAAGTCCTACTCTCTCAACTTCTTATCATTCATTCCATCCTTAACAAACCCTCCTCCTTCCTCAATATCTCCTCACTCATTTCATCTTATACTCCCTCTAGAACCCTCGGAAGCTCAGACCAACAACACTTGGAAATATATAAGCCCAAAAGATCAATAGGCCAAAATCTATATAGCTACTCTCTTGCCCTGTCCAGGAACAAACTACCCCTGCCCATCAGAAAAACACCTTATGCACATGAATTCAAAAAAGCCCTAAAAGAATACCTATTAAATGCCTGGACATGTCACTATAAAAACCCACCATAAACTTCCCTCCATTGACTAACACCCCACACTCCTACTTTCTTGGACCTCTCTAACTTCTACCCTTAACCACTCTACTTCTGGCACCCTCTTACCTACCCAGTCAATAACTCACCTTGTTTAGACAGCTCTCTCTTCTTTATCACCTAACTTGAACAATGATTCTTCTTCCACCCTGAGTTTGAGCAACAAATCATATCACTTCATTATTATAACTGAACAACTAGAATAGTAACTTAGATTATTCAAGTAAAATACTAGAGATGCTGTACGATAATAGTACCTATGTTCCAGTTTCTATTAACAAGATTAATATTTCCTACAGGAAAATTGACATGATTATTGAAGATCTTTTATTAGATAATAGTTTAGATCCCAAGGTAGGTGGGATTTTGCAGAACAAAAAAAACTAGGATAGCATCGTTTTTTGGCATTCCTAAGATTCATAAAAGTACTACAGACCCCCCCCCCCGCCTTATAGGCCCATAGTAGCTGGTGAGGAATCCAAAACTTACCCTATAGCTACTTTCTTGGACTTTTCCTTAAAACATTTAACAAAAGACTATGAACATTTATTGAAAGATTCCTGGGATTTTTTGGATAGTCTGACTTCTACCACAGTTAATTGTGATGATTATTTTTTGACCATTGACGTAGTTAACCTTTTCTCTTTTATCCCAGTGGAAGAAGGGTTAGACATGTTTATGGAACTTTTGGGTGAAAAACGGTCTACCTGTAAGGTTGATGTAGACACTCTGGTGAAACTTATGAGAGTAGTATTGGAACATCATTTCATTTATTTTGAAGGGGAGACATTTAAACAGATCAAGGGTGTAGATATGGGGGCAGCATGTGCCCCCATCTATGCCAACTTGGTATTGTTGAAATGGGAAACTAGTTATGTTTTTAGTTCGGAATTTTGGAAATACATCAAACTTTACAGATGTTTCCTGGATGACATTTTTGTCATATGGAAAGGTCCTGTGGAACTTGCGGTTCCCTTTATTAATTATTTAAATTCTACCACAGAATTTCTTAGGTCCACTTACCAAATGGATTCTAATAAAATGGATTATTTGGATGTTAGGATAGAGAAATCTGAGGGTAAGTTAAAATCTAAAATATACCGTAAGGACACCTTTATCAACCCATATCTCCCATACTTCAGTGCACACCGATGGAAGCAAAAAATAAGAATATTAAAGGGTCAGATGGTCAGGGCAGCCAGAATGACCTCAGAAAGATGTGATTTTTTTTATCTGAGATTAGATTGATTTCAGATTTTTTTAGGGACAGAGGTTATAGTAGTAATGTAATTAGTACATACATACATATCATATGGTGTTTTAACAAGAATTTATATGTGTTTTTACATATTTCATAAATCAGAGCAAAGTATTGTAATTTGATGTTAATATATTGTTTTTAATTAATTTTAGTAAACATAATATGAGGAGGTGACTGGAATATATGCACTAGTACTTTAAATATCAGGATGAATTATTGGCGCCAAAAAGTTTTTAAAAGGAAGAATTCAAACTGTGTTTATTGCTCTGAGGAAGTCTGCTTATGCAGATGAAAGCGCTTAACTGTATTGCACTGTGGATTAGTTTCTATTGATGTACTGTCATTAAAGGCGAAACCTTGTTCGAGCCGTTGTCATCTCGCTGCTTTTTTATAAACATAGCTCTGACGGTGGGGTGCCATCACTTAGCTTGATCTTCAGGTGTTGTTTTTGGATTATTTTGTGTTGAATGTCCTCCACTATGATGTGATAGTCATGGACCTCAGGGTTAGGGCACAGGTTAGGGTAAGGGGATTAACTATCCCCTTACCCTAACCCATGCCCTAACCCTAAGGTCCGTGACTATCGCACCATAGTGGAGGACATTGCTATGTCCTTCACTGCGCTGCAGTCATCAAGGTCCTTAGGGTTAGGGCACGGGTCATGGTAATAGCCCTATGGGCTATCCCCTTAATATGACCCGTGCCCTAACCCTAAGGACCGTGAGTACTGCATGGAAGTTCAGTACAACACCTGTTCGTTGTACTGAACTTTGCGTAAGTGCACTTTCGCTGCAGTGAGCATTCCATGCACTATTTCAAATGAGTGAAAATTTGATCTAGTGTATGGAATCCATATATATATATATATATATATATATATATATATATATATATATGGGAGCCCTTCATTTATTCGAAACTCATATGGCTGACACCATATGAGCGAATGTTTGAAAGGCCGATAAATGATAGCGGAGATCCCGCTACAATGCGGGACTGGGAGATTCTTCTTTCCTACACTGTAGTGTGATCTTGGAGTGATCATATTTAAATAGCACGGGGTGTGGGGGTGCAGGGGGGCTTGCCCCCCCCCTGCATAATACAGTTTTACTGTGTTTACAAGTAGGTAACTGGTGCTATTTCATTCATATTTATAAGCAAAGGTATGACATCTAAGTCCAACAAAGTCATTGTTCCACTGTATTTGGCATTCATCAGACCTATCATTGAGTACAACGCCTGCTTTGGTATGTACCTAATCAGGCATATCCAACAACTGGAATACCCACAGAGGTTCCTCACTAAATGAATACAGGGCATAAGTAAAATGTCTTATACAGATCACTTCAAGGCCCTATCCTTGTATTCTGTTTCCTACAGGCTTTTGAGGGGAGATCTATACCTGGCATACAGGGCATTGTCAGACCCCACTCTGATGTACCTCCTGCATATCCACAAAACAAATAGCACCAGAATTACTCATTCTAAAGACCTAAACAAACCTTGCCTGTGATATAAATAGGAGCTGCTGGAGATAGAAGTATGTATTGCAGAGACTACCCCCTCTATGAAACAGGCTCCCCATCCATGGTGAAGCAGAGTTCCTCCCTAACCCAATTCAAGTGCAGCTTGGACAATTGGATGGGAAAGCACAAATTAATTTCTGGTTTGTCACCTATGTCTCTAATGGACACTGGTAACTTCTAAATGGTTCATCTCCCAGGCCCATGCTTACATTTATCAAGGGTATCAGAACTTGTTAGAGATTTGGGATGCATGGCTAGGCTTAAAAGGGCCCTTGTGGTTGTTAGCCTAGTAAACACTTATTAACCTATGAACCTATAATGGCTTCCGTGCATTTCAAGGTAGCCTTATAAGCACATTGAATAAAAATGATTAACAACCACCTCCAGTACGGTTTATAGTTAACTATGATACTGCTACCGTCTTAAGGTTCCTGTCCACAGAAAAATTCCCCTCTCACAATTTTTGCACAGCATACGAATGGCAATGACTGTATGACCAAACTTAAACTAAGCATATCTTACCTGTAATTTCAACATTAGGTGGAAAGTTGCGTACACCCTCATGTAACAACAGCAGACCATACCCTGACAGCTGCATAATCTTGTTCTGAATTTTACAATTATAATATACAACAGTTCCAAAAAGTATTGTTTTGCACCTTTAATGCTAATTTGTTTCTTTCCTACAAGCAGGTTGACCAGAAGTAACCTTTTTTTAACTAATACAGCTGCCCTGCTCTAATTGCACTTCTTCCCGCAGAAGGAGGTTACAAATGTTCCCAATACATTACAAACTGAAATTCTTGGACAGGTTTCCAAAAAAGGGCATGTCAAAGTCAGACCAGCAAACATAAAAATTATGGAAATGTAAGGCTCACCAACATAGAGCAAAACATGATGCTTCTTTGTCAACAATTTCCTTCAGGTGAGGCAAAGGTTATTAATGTTATCTGTAGTCTTGCATAGGGCAAAGTCTCTTTGTGGCTGCTGGAGTTTATATCACACAGTTTTAAACTTCTGAGTGAAGTGATTATGCAAATGAGGGTCCAATTCATGAATGTTTTTTCTACACATTATGGCTATCATCATAGTCACAATAAGAGGCTGAGTTAGTCTTGTGAACCTCTATGCACATCTGTTGAGTGCACTGAGCATGTGTTGGCAGGTTGATTACAGGAGTAGGGACACCAGGTAACCATTATTACATTTGCAGCTGATAGAGGTGCTAAATAGCAATTCTGATTTGAAAGTTAAACCTCATGCAGATAGTGCATGCATGTCATTCCAGTCCTCACATATTTATGTCCCTCTGTCACTTCAATAATTTTAGCGTTATGTTTTCCACACTTCACCAGAAGTCATGCTACTGATGTGCCCTGTGTTGCATGGCAATTTATTTACTGTATATGGGCGACTGAGCACACCTGCTTGGAGACTCCTTTTAAGGTCCATATTATAAGGTGGATGTCTGGCGCCTTCATTGTTTCAGCACCTTGTTTGTCAGTTTTATATTTCTTATCTATTTGCCTGCTTGCCCCTGAGCGCTACACTCACCCTCTTACTATAACAACTTCTCTGATGTCCTTCCTCAGCTTCCCCCCTTTAGGAAAACAAAGGGCACATATCCCACAAAAAAAAAGTACAAGCAAAAATAATGTTATTCTCCCTTCCCACCCCCCCATTCATAACTTATCTGTTTTCCTTGTGTTTTTTCATCTGCTTGCTGCCTCTCTGTTTTCAGCTGTCTTATATTCCTATTTCAAACTTTTCATCTGGCAAAAAATAAATAAATAAATAAATAAACATAAAAAGACAGATTCTAGCAGTGCAGTGTCCTCTTTAAAGGAGTACTCTGCTTTTCCTGTGTTTTCGCATCTTACCACATGTGCTCATGCTGAGGTGTATACACCATCTTAGTTTAGCACTTTTTCTCCCCTTGTTTCATAGCTACTGCTGCATCTTTCTCCCCTTCATAGTAGGTCCTACTCTGGATGTGAGTGGGACTGATAATTAGCTGCATCCTGACTCCTGAGTTTTCACATTGTTAATTATTAATGAGATTAGAGCTGCTCTGCACCCAGATGTGAACCTGTGAGAGGCTAGGTGCCATAATGCTGAGCATGATTTTTAATCACAGCATTAAATTGTATCTGCATTATTTTTTGTTCCTCTACCTAAAATAGCTTCTTTAGCCAGCTGTTGGGTGGGCAGCTACGGTGGTGCAGCAGTTAGCATTGCCACCTCACAGCAAGAGGTACTCCAGTTCAATCCGTGGATGGGGTGCCTTCTGTGCGGAGTCTGCATGTCTTCTCTGTGGTTGTGTGGGTTTCCTCTAGGTGCTCCAGTTTCATCCCAAAGACATGCTGTAGGTGGATTGGACACTCTAAATTGGCCCAAGGTGCATGTGTGTGTGCCTTCTGTGGAAGGATGGGGGCCGGGCTGGCAACTTGACACTGTAAAACTCCACTGCCAATCATGAGCAGACAGGTGATCTGCTGTGGCAACCCATAACCGGGAAAAGCCGAAAGAAGAAGCCAGATTTTGGGTATCTTCTTGGAAACTAGTAATTATCCTTCTGAAAGAAGGTCGATTGCTGCCATTTTTTAAGTGCCTGACCAACTTTGTCTTTTCTGGAGTTGTTTGTTAGTTGGTTCTCTTGTTTCTTTCGTTTTATGTAATTGCTATTTATAATATGTTCAGATGTGCCACTGCTGTCTTTTGTGGCTGGATTACTCTGAAGCTGGATTTTAATGGACTTGTTTTGAGACATTTTAAACTTAAACTGATTTGTTTGAATATCTCTACACCACCGAAGAAAAACTAGATTGTATTTTGTTTCATTGTGCTGCTTCTGTTGCTGGAACTTCTTTTGAAGCTTTTAAACTGTAACTGCGTTGTTGTTTTCATTAATGAAAACAGTTTGTTTAGACAGGTACTGGGGGCAGTCTTGAAAACTGTACTCATTACTTTTATGAGAAAAGGTTAATGATGCCATTATCTACGTATTTCAGCATCATATTCGCTCTTCTGAATTTGGTTCCTGGTTAGTTCTCTTGTTTCTTTTCTTTTATTTAATTGTCATTTATAACATTGATGAGCACAGTGTGTTCCATTCAGTATCATTATAATTGTAGCTGAATAGTGAATAGTGAATAGTGATTGTATTTCCAGTTTTCACTTAAATTAGTTTTCTCAAATCATTGTTTCCATGATTTGTCATTGCTATGTTGGGCAGAGAACAACATTAGCTTGTGGTTATCTTTGCTTGGCACATCTCATTTGATTCTAATTGCACTATGACCATCAGTGCTCCAGACAAGTGACAAGTGGAGTACTTCAGGGTTCAGTCCTGGGGCCGGCCGCTCTTGTTTGGCATCTACTTCTCTGAAGTACAGGCCAACACTAAGGGACTCTGACTAACAAAGTTCGCAGATGACTCCAAACTGGGAGCCATTATTGAATCCCCAAATGATGTGGATACTCTACAAAAGGGCCTTACAGAAACAGATGCTTGGTGCCAGAGCCATGGGCTCAAGCTCAAAGCCAGGAAATGTATAGTTATCCCCTTTGGGAAAAAACATGTACCCATGAATAACCATATAGGTGGCAGTACACTAAACACTAAAAGTGTGATAAGAGACTTAGGGATACAGGTGGACAGTGGTCTCACCTTCGATAACCACATCGCCACAACAGTCAGGAAAGCCTTTTATGTGGCACACCTCATCACTAAGGGATTTTCATCCAGAAAAAAGGAGGTCATTGTTCCACTGTACTCATCCCTCATTAGACCCATTATAGAATACAACGCCCTGTTTGGTATGCACCTCTCAAGACATCTGCAACAACTGGAAAGGCTGCAGAAATACCTCACTAAAAAAATCATAGGCCTAAAACAGATGCCCTATGCTGACCACCTTAAAAAACTCCAGCTATACTCTGTCACATATAGTCTACTCAGAGGCAATCTCTGCTTAACATACAAGGCCATGTCAAACCCAGAGCTGTTGGATATGCTACACTTAAAGAAATCCCAATCCCTCAGAGCCAGACGCTTCAGGGATCTAAACCTTGTCATCACAATAAACAAAACATGCTGGAGGGATAGGTTCCTGACCCAGAGACTCCCTAGACTCTGGAACAGATTGCCCATACATGTCAAGCAGAGTGCCTCTTTGGCCCTCTTCAAAAGGAACCCTGACAATTGGATGGGAGAAAGGAAATTCACCCTGGGGATCACGTCAGTTAGACAGGGGTCCAGGGAAGTAAATAGTGTGGGAAGAAATAGCCAGGGAATTGTTATGGCTAGGCTTGTATAGACCCTAGGACTGACAGCCTAGAACCAACCTATGAACTTATGAACCTATGAACCAGTGCACTGTTATGTTTCACTTTGTTGACACCACTTAGCCAGGTGACATTTAGATTCCTTGTGCACTTAGCCAGATAACATGTAAAGCACTGGATAAAAGTGACAGACAGCAAACCTGCGCTCCTTCTATTATTAGTGTTTGCTCTTGGCATCTTAAGGCAGTGTAGTAACTGCATTATGCTCAGTGATAATGAACTGCCACTTAATACACAAAGGTCTGCCTGTGAGACATGTATATAATGGGGAATATAAACAAACATTAATACACAATAAACAGAAATGTAGCTAAGGTGGGACAAAGTGGGCAGCTGTCCCAGGCACAAGATGTTAGGATGTGATCTATAGATCTTTTTTCTTTTTCAATATTTTTCTCTTCATGTAAATGTGAATGTGGACAGTACAGCATAAGAACTTTAGGAAGAAAGTAGTGCCATACTGGAGAATTAACTTTTTATTTTTTTTACTCTCACATAAAGTGCAATAACGTAGGGTGTTAGGACCTTATGAGAGATGGAAGGAGTGCTAGACTGGAGACTGGACCTTCCTGTTTTTGGTCTTCAACTTAGCATTGAGGGGCACCAGGTATGGAAGCAGGACTGAGTACCAGCTGACCAAGCTACAGCTCTGACAATGAGCATCATCAAGGCTCAGCATCTTCTGAACAACGACCGCATTTTCCAACAGGACTCACTAAAACATCGTATACTGACACCTTGAAAAGATCATGCCAAAATCTCCTAACATGTAAGAATAAGCCTCAGCAGAAGTCTTGCAACTAACCTACTGCATGCACTCCAAGCCACCAGAAGCATAGTTTGCTCCCAGTCAAGTAATGCACACCTACCATTTGATAAGAAGGATAGCATTACTGTCAGCTACCTGCCTGCCTTGTGTCAGGTTTGCATACATTATAAAGGCTTCAGGATGCTTTCCTGAGACATTTATGACTATGACATGGTTAGTGGTCCATGTGGATAACTTGGGACTTAAAAGTCTGAGGGACACGCAGCGAGACATGTCAGACCTCTCTAGACATGTCACAGATGCAGGTAATACAGTGGTCATGAGTGCAAGCCTTCCTTTACCAAGAATGATGCCTAGTTAATAGTTAATAGTTACATAGTTAGTTACATAGTTAATGCCTACATGTAAAGAGAAGATAACAGAAGATAACTGGCTTTAACAACTGGCATAATATCCAGGGGATCCAGAATGTATCAGCCTCAGATAAGACAATAAATAGTTCTACTTGTTTTGCAAGAGACAACCTACATCTCTTGTTCAAGGGTTTCCACATGATAGCAAAAGCCCTTGCTGTCCCAAAGTACATTTTTAGGTAAAGTCCATCTAAAGTTCACTCCAACTTAACAAAGAATTAAAAGTATAAACTGGACCTCATTAAGGTGTCCCTTCCTAATGCCAAGAGTCTCAGTAACAAATTTCCTGATACTGAGGTGTTCCTGCATATGGAACATATCCACCTATGTGCAGCTACAGAGACTTGATTTAAAGGTTTAGAAGTCACTGCCTCTGTACCTAGGTTTAGCAGCTTACCATACCTTCAGGGGTTATGAAAACTAGGTGGCATTTCCATATTTGCCAATGACTCACACACCAAGCTTCTAAAACTAAGTTTATTGTGGAAAAGACAAGTCACTAAATTATAGCATGCAAGAGAACATCCTGCATGTCTCCAGATGGTCATGTTAGATTCCTGGAAGTTTTAGAAGAAATTAATAAAATAACTCTACATTCCTAGGTGACTACAACTACCTAGTTATAGATTAGAGCACCAATCCTTCTGGATTTTATAAGGAGGATACCACTTGACCGACAAACTACAAGCCAAACTGTTCTGGACCTTGTCCTCACTAATTTTACTTCTACTTATTCCACTTCTCCAGTCTGTTCTCTGCTAGGTAATTCATACCATTAACTCATGAAAGTTACTGTCAAAACTGCCATTCTCCCTGTAAGCAATAGTTCTGTATCTATGAACCTCAGAAGGGCAAACCTTATACGAGTGTAGGATGTACTCCCTATATTTACCCATGACATCCCTACTATTGACACTAACTCAACAGCCAGCTTCACTACATAGTTTTATGTCCCTTTAGACAAATGAATAGATCCAGCAGCCTCTACAAGAGCCGCATACAATAGTAAATGTAACCCCCCTCCCCGGTGGTAAACCAACATAAACAGACTTTATAACTACAGAAAAAAGCTCCTTAAACTGTAGAGTAAGGTGAGTACTTTCTCAAAATGAGGATAGTATAAAAATATTAACAGAAAATGAAAAGCACTAAAAGGACCAGTAAATCAACTCCTGAATGAATATTAGCTTTTGAAGCAAATAACAACTACAAATCCTTCTTGAGTTACGTTAGAAAACAAATACTAGCACTCAGCATTGCTCTGAAATTCTGTTGCTAGAACCCACTCACTCTGACTCAAATGTCATTGCAAAAATACTAGCAAATAAATTGCAAACATCACCCCTTAAACAAATATTTCAACACCACTCATCCCAGATTCCCTTATCCTGCCATCTTTACTGAAGAACATGTTTTCAGATGCTATCTTGAACCAAAAACACTTTCTCCATGGGTTCCAGTAACATACCCAAGTGCTTATTAAATTGCTTCACACAGGGTCTGGCCGATCATCCTTTTAAATTATTTAACCTAAGCCTAGCCACTGGCTAGCTACCCAAATCCCAGCATGGTACTATGGTGATGGCCGTCCATAAGGGTGGCCCTTCCACTGACCCTGAGAATTACTGACCAGTCAGCATTACAAGTCTGATCTGTAAAGTTACAGATGGCGCAATAGTGGGGCGGTTACATTGTAGCCTCACAGCAAGAGGTTCTCTGGTTCAATTATCGGCTGGGGTGCCTTCAGTGTGGAGTCTGCATGACCTCCCTGCATTCTTGTGGGTTTCCTCTGGGTGCTCCAGTCTCCTCCCACGTTACAAAGACAAGCATCTGGAGTTTTTCTCCCTGGGCCTTCGCTGAAAAATGGCTTTGTTCCAAGTTGGACTTTCTCAGTAAACAAATGTTAAATAAATAAATTAAAATATCACAATGGATCTTGTTAAACATGATGTGAAAAATCTGATTAAGTTTCACCCCCAGCAATCTGCTTCATCAAAAGAAGATCATGCCTGTTAATTTTATCAAAAGGGTGACTCAAGCTGTTAATACAGCTATTCTTTATCTGGTCAAATCATTCAGTACCATGCGTCATGCCAGAAGTGTAAGGATAATGGGGGTTGGCATAATGGTTTGGGGTAACCGCAGTTGTGTGCAATCCATGCAGTAGAAAACCAATAACCAAGAAAAAAACACACGCTGTCCAGTTCAAGAGTGTACTCTAACTATGTATTAGAAAAACAAGTTAACCGCTTTTGTCCCCTCAAGGATCTCATATAAGAAGACTTAGGTTTTTACCAGGTTTTCACTATGCTTTTATCGCATTTGTTATGTTTGCTTTGTTTTAGACAGTGATTCTGATTTTCACTGATTGCAACATATGACGGACACTTATGGGCTAAAGAACTGAGATGAGGATGTAATGTGATTGGGTGATGTATGTTGTATATAAGTCATATGATTTTATATGGCATCAGGTTCAGATGAAGTCCTTGAGGGGACGAAAGCGCTTAACTTGCTGTTTTTCTAATAAATAGTTGCAGTACATTCTTAACCTGGACATTGTGTAGTTTTTCATGGATAATGGTTTAGGTATTTATATTACAGACACAAGGTGCAGGGTTTGATTCTCACATCTGAGAGAAATTGTCTAGGCTTAAAATGGCCAACGAAGGCAGTTAGTGTAGTACTTACTTATGACTATATCATCCTTAAACATAAATCGTTGGCTGACAGATGGAATCCACATAGTTCATGATACATGTGACTCTTCAAATAATGCTAAGGTGACCAGTGGAGTCCCTAAGAGGATTATGTTTGGTCATCTTCTGTTTGGCATGTACTTCGCTAGTCTCAAAAATAATAAATAGAGCCTCTGTTTAACTGACTGTGAAGTTGACTGTAAATTGGGTATAATTGTTTAAACCTCTTCAGATATCTGCATCTTTCAGATACCCGGTATACAGAAAATTGACTAAACTGAATACTAAAAAGTATAGTATTTCTCTTTTGGAAAACAGAAGATACCCACATGCAGTATCGACAACACACCCTTGTACACTGAAAAGTTAGTCATGTACCAGGGCACTTGGCTCAACAGCTGCTTCTCCTTTGGCAAACAATTAGCAGTTGTTGTTAGGAAATCCTTCTACTTAGCAAAGCTAGTAGCCAAAGGTATTTCATCTAGCATCATAGATGTTACTGTCCCCCTGTATTCAGCACTCATCAGACCCATCATAGAGTACAACATACCATTTGATATATATCTCACATTACATCTCAACAAATCCAAAACCTTATAGGCTCCCAAAAAAGTAATCTCTGGTGTTAAGCACCTTAGTTATCGGTAGAATCTGAAAGCCATATGTCTATACTCTTGTGTTTTATAGACTTCTGAGGGGTGATCTGTGCCTTACTCACTATATCATTAGACATCCAGTTGTCCATGATCTCCTATATCTCACTAAGACACACATCTCAGCTAACATTACAAAGAGAGACCTGAGCAGTCATCAACAGTTAAACAGAACATGATAGAGACAGAGAGAAATTCATCATGCAGTGCCTCTCCTTTACATGGAATAAACTTCCTGTGCAGGTAAAACTTCTTTTTTAACTTGGATGACAGCATGGGCGGCTTGTTCAAATGAATCCTGGAATGTAGTGGTCTGTTCCTCATTGAGAAAGAAGGTAAAGTCTGATAGTGTGTATTAGCAAGGTGTGCATGGTCACTTGACTAAATAACCTTGAAACTCCTATGGATTTGCATATGCAATGGATCTCATTAGGATATTGGCACTGTTTTTGTATGTCATTATGCCATCATTTGTATACAATGCATGCATAGCATATCACAATATTCTCTACATAGTGTAGTCTCTGAATCTCCTCACTTTGAGTGCTTTGTCACTCACCATACTACTTTGTTTAATACAATGCAGTATTTGTTTCTGAATATCCGCCAAACACCTTGAATAATGACTAAATTCAGAAGGGAAGCTACTTTGAAAATGTAAACAGAACAAATTCAAAGAATTTTCCCCTATCAGCATGTGAATGATGTTACCAAATGATGCTGAAGTTTGCAGGATGTATATCTGTATTAGTGACTTTCTACCATTTTCATGTAAGTGTGTTGAACTTTTCAGTGTAAGCCACATGGCTCTTAGCATGTTGTATTTAAATTATGAAGTGGGTGGGAAGGATGTACTCTGTACATTTTGTTGCTGCTTGTAACATAGGGTGAATATTTGTTTATATGCCTACATTTGCTTTTGAAGCCTTGAAAAAAAAAATGGCGTCACCCAGAGAGGCTGCAGCTTTGTTAGCTCATGATAAAGGATTGCTTAATTTGTCTTATTTTTCTCACAAAAAATGAGAAAACCATTTTAAAGTCATTTAAATGATGTCACAGTAATTTACAGCAGTAAGCAACTTCTGGAAACCAAGTATTCGATTTTGCCATCATTCTGGCTGGATTCCCTGCTTACTACGGAGCATCTGGGGAATATAGCATTCACAGAACTGCTGGAACTCAACATCCTAACCAAACAAGCTTCAAAGTGCCTAAATCAGGGAATGATAGGTTCTGGAACAATCAGGATGAGACCCAAAAAGAAGAGATGTAACAGAACCAGGAAAAAAGGCTGCAGAGCTGGAATTGCTGCCAGACTGAAAACAAACCCTCACAGGCCTGCACTTCCCTCAAATATGTTAGCTAATGTATGCTCATTAGACACCAAGATGGACTTTCTCAGGTTAGAGCTTAACTCCACAAAAAAGCTGAGAAATTCCTGTCTGTCTATCTTTATTGGTTAAATAACAGGATTAGTGATAGTGCTGTAATCCTTGAAGGTTTCACTTTGTTCAGAGCTGAAAGGAACCTAGCTCTGTGTGGAAAAGCTAAGGTAGGTGGTCTACATTTTTGTGAACGATATCTGGTGCAAAAACTGTAACATTGTGAATCAACATTGCTCTGTAATGTGGGATTTCTGATACTGAAATGCACACCCTTTTATGTGCCTAGAGATCTAAATGGTGTCTATGTTGCAGCTGTATATCTACCATTGAGTGCTAACATCACTGAAGCACTGAATATACTGCATAATACTGTATGTGAGCTGCAATGCAAGAATTCTGACTGTGCATTTATGATAGCTGGTGACTTCAGCAAAGCAGATCTCAGGGCGGTACTACCCAATTACTACCAAATCGTGGATTTTCCCACAAGGGGAGCAAAAGCTCTGGACAAGGCTTACACTAACACAAAAGGGGCATACAGAGCTGTACAACAGCTAAACCTGGGTGGCTCTGATCACATCTCCATAAAACTAATACCTGCTTACAAATCTCTGTTGATCAGAGATAAGTCCACTGTGAAACAAATTGGGTCTGGCATGAAGGAGACATGGAAAGTCTCATGGGCTGCTTTGAAACCACAAACTGGGATGTCTTCAGGGAGGTAGCCACGGTGAACAATCTGGTGAACAAAGATGAATATACTGGGACAACTATGGCTTATATATCCAAATGCGTGGAGGATGTAATTAACATCAAAAATATTAAAGTAAGAGCCAGCCAAAAAACATAGCTAAAAAGCAAGGTGTACGAGTTGCTGAAGGCAAGAAACACTGCTTTTAGGGCAAAGGATAAGAAGGGTTTAAGTGTGATAAGGGCTAATCTAAAAAAGGGTATCAAAGAGGCCAAGAGGGAGTATGGAAAGAGGATATAAGGATGCTTCGAGGATGCGAAAGACTCAAGAAGCCTGTGGTATGGTATTCAACAGCTAACTGACTACAAGACCAAGTCAGCTCAGTACAATGATACACTGAATTTCTGCACAATCTAAACACATTCTATGGCAGGTTTGAAGAGAAAAATAACCCAGAGGCTGTAAAGCTTCTCAATGACCAAAAGGAGGTATTAATCAACTTCAGTGCCAGGGATGTAAGGAACTAACTGAGAAAAGTGAACCCCAGGAAGGCGGCTGGCCCTGATAACATTCTGGGGAAAGTATTGAAAGGTTGTGCAGACCAACTCAGCATAGTCCTGACCGACATCTTCAATACTTCACTTGTCCAGGAAAAAGTACCAGCATGCTTCAAAGTTACCAACATAATCCCTCTGCCCAGAAAAGCCAACCCCACCTGCCTAAATGATTACAGGTCAGTGGCCCTTACATCAAATGTAATGAAATACTTTTGAAAAATTGGTTAAAAGTCATTTGACTAGAGTACTACCCCAATCCTTTGACCCTCTGCAATTTACCTACCAGGCAAACAGATTAACTGCTGATGCCATTTTTGGTGGCACTTCAGCTCACATTGGAGCATCTTGAAGAAAAGAACAACTATGCCAGGCTGTCATTCATAGATTCCAGCTTGGCATTCAATAGTATGATTCCAATGCAACTTATAGAAAAGCTAATCAACCTTGGCATAAATAAAGGGCTGTACAACTGGATCTTTGATTTCCTGACTGGAAGACTGCAAAGGATCTGTGCTGGTAAAAACATTTCAGAGAGTATTACAATCAACAAGAAAGCAGCAAAAAACACTCCAAAATGACACAGAAACTGCAAACAGAATCCAAGAACATGTTAGAGACATTAAAAAATGTAAAACTGAAAGCTCTATTGCTGTCCATTTTAAAGAATGTCACAATAGTGACTATAAATTATTACAGGCTACAGTCTTGGAAAAAATGTTTGTAAAATTAGGAGATGAAGAAAGGTTAAAAGATCAATTGTTATTTAAAGAATCATCATTTATATTAAAATACAATACTATGGTTCCACAGGGTCTTAATTGTGAAATCAACTGGAAGTACTTTATTTAATTATATAATTGTATGTAATTGATTTTTTAATTGACTAATTAATTGTCTCTGGTGAATATTTAAGGGGAATGCTTGGATAATGTTTTGTATACTTCTTGAAGACTGGTCGAGGCACTTAAGTCAAGAAATAAATTGGATTCTGTTTACAGTTTCTGTGTCATTTTGGAGTATTACAATGAACACCAGAATACTGCAGGGTTTTGTGCTGAGTCCTCTACTGTTCACAATCCTTGCCCATGACTGTTCTGCAAATGCTAGCAACAACCACATCATGAAATTCACAGATGACTCATAAGTGATGATGATGATGAGAGTGGGTATAGGAATGAGGTCGACTCCTTGACTGAATGGTGCAATAAGAATTTGGACCTGAACATCAATAAAACAAAATAAATTATTATTGACTTCAGAAAGAGCTCTGCCATGCACCTGTCCTTTAAGATCAATGGTGAAGAAGTGGAGAGAGTCCAAACTACAAAGTTCCTGGGGGTACATATTACAGAGGATCTTTCTTGGAATACAAACACAGGCCAGCTAATTAAAAAAGCCCTCTATGAATCCCCTAAATACCTTCTACAGAAGAGCCATTGAGAGCATTATCACCAGCAACTGCACTGTATGGTTCGCTAACAGCACAATGGCCGAAAGGAAGAAGCTGCAAGGAATAATAAAAACAGAAGAAAATATTGTGGGCACTAGTCTTACTACCTTATAGGACCTCTTTGAAATGAGATGTAAAAAGAGGTCATGCAAAATCCAAGCAGTTCAGAAGGCCACGAAGAACCACACTCCAGAGATGCCCGTAAATATGTAAATGCAACTTTTATTTTCACATAAACACTCAAATAAATACATTTTCATCCACAGACTTCATCAGATGAATTACAGAAAAAACAACCCACTTATACCAGTGATGAGTTTTTGAATTCACCAATCATCAGTCATCATCAATTAAAATCATGAATATTCATAAAACTCTGTCACCATATACCCAAAACTCTATGGCTAAAACCACTTCTAAAACAGTCTATAACATCAATACAGAATTATGCCTAACATCTAAAATTCTAAGTCAAAAGACAACATTTAAATTTAAATGCAATAAAAAACTGTTGGAAAAATACTAGTAAAAAAATAGTAAAAAATATGTTAAAAATACAGTTTGAAAAAACAATTTAAAAGAGGCTCACAAAATAGAAGATTGTCTCCATCTGGTGACCAACAGGAAAACTATGCTTACACAAAAATAAGTACTAATCTATGAACCTATGAACCTATAATTAGAAACCCAGTAGTAAAATGAAGACCTAATATCCTTTGTACTTAGGGTCATTTAACCATCTAGCAACAAAATTTATAATATTGTGTATGATGTACATAAACAAACAAAAAATACACACAAAAAATAATTTAATATGAGAAAAAGAAACTTCAATATTGTTCTGTGTTATAATTTTGCTGCCTGTAATTTCAGAAGGGGGCAATGGAAATATTCTCATTGAGTACGGGGGGGGGGGGTCTACTGGCATTCAGGGAGACCTGCCAGAACAACTCTCTCTATTTCAAGCGGGTTTCAAAAGGACCACCCCGGACATCATCAGAAACTTTCTTAAGAACAAAAAAATAGAAATTTTGCATCACTACAAAAAAGTGTGTGTTTATATAAGGCATTCCTTTCATTGTTTGTCCTAATATCATACATGTGTTCGTATATACGTCTTTTTGAGATTCTGCTCAGTTTTGTCTACATAGAAAGTTGAGCAGGCACCACATTTAACTAGATAAACAATCCCAGTAGTGTTTCAATTTGAAAAAAAACTGTCCACTTATTTCTCTCCCCCTGCACTCCAAGTTTACAGAATCAGTGTTCAAAATGTAAGAACACTGTGAACATGCACCGCATTTAAAAGTGCCTGTTCTTTTGAGATTCTCCTTAGTGGGTGCTTTAACCCCCTCAAAAAGTTCTTTCAAATTTCTTCCTTTTTTGTAAGTAATTTATGGGGTAATTTTCAAACCGGGGCAGGTCAGTAAGTACCTTAAACCTGTCCCATTCCTTCCTGATAATTTCACCCACCAACTTAGAATCCTGGTTAAACTCAATAATAAGTGCTTTCCTTGAGGCATCTTGGTTGTTACCAATATCATTCTTAGTGTTATTCACATGATGTCAACCCAGTGCCAAGAAGGGGACCATATTTTGTCTTCCTTAAATGTTTTATATCAGTATTAATCTATTTCAATAGTGAGGGGGGATATCCTCTATCCCTAAATAAAACTTCTCTAAAAAATCCATCTCATTGTCAAAATCAGAATCCGGGGATGTCATTCCCTTGCCCTGATAAGTTGTCCTCTATAAATGTTCTTTTACTGAAAATAAGGGTGGGTCCTATGAAAATGTAAATATGAGTTCATAGAGGTATCCTTACAGAAAACCTTCAATTTTATTCCTGTAGAAACCTTTTCTATCATCACATCCAAAAGGTCATCCTGTCCTGGTTGATTAGAACTGGTGAAATGCAGAAAGTTGGTAGTAGTTTCAATAAATTCAAGAAATTCCAACAATCTGCTTTCTGTATCTGTCCAAAATAGACAAATATCATCCAGGAATCTTCTGTAGTGTGACCAACAGCCCCTGAACTCAGAAGGCAGAATGAAATTTTTCTCCCACCATGCAAAACAATGTTGGCATAGGTGGGGACACAATTTGTGCCCGTGGCCACACCCTTGATTTGATGGAAAAAACGCAAAACTACATAAAATTATTGTTTAGTACCAACTCTAAAAGGTGTAATAACACATGCAGGTTGTCAGCTGAAATAGAAGCCTTTTCTGTCAATTCTGATTCCAACCACTCAATACCAATGGAGTGGGGTATAACAGAAAATAAATCTAAGAAATTCCAAAGAATCTTTAAGTATAACAGTTTTGGTACCCCATAAAGTTTTAAGTTTACTATCCAAAAACTTTGCCAGTGGTGTTGTTTTTGAACCCTCCGCAGCCATAATAGGTCCTGCAAAATACTGAGTGACACTTCTCATCCAGTATATGGTTGGGTCACTAAACTTGCTTCTGGTAGAAGGTTGCGCAGTATCTGCTGTAGGACCTCCAGATTCATGAACAGTTTTTATCCATCTGCAATAAGACTGATTAATGCAGACTTAAATCTGGATGTATCAAAACTATAACAGGTTGTTACCCCTCATTCTTTTTCTTTTTTCCATACATAAATCTATTTATTTATTACAAACTAAAATTAGTATATTCTCATTCAAGTGCAATTCCATTCACTTCCTTATGTGCAGTATCACCCAATCTCACCTCTGTGTATAGTGTATTTTTCTTTTCATGTGTTAATCATCTAGTAGTCAGTGTTGTCCAGTATATATAAATAGTGTACAAGTATATGCGTCAGCTACCTAGATATTTACTTTTGTAATATAGCTATTGTTTATTCTTTATTACCTATCGTGTCTGTCTTTCTGTATTTGTTTTCTCTTGTAAAAGAGCTGACACTTGAAATTTCATTTAGGTAGCACTTGTGTTTCCCAAATGGCAATAAAGTTTCTTTGAAGTCCTTGAAGTCTTTGAAACCAGCTAACATGTATTTTGCTTAATGAGTGACATTTCCTATGAGTCAGTTACCAGGTAGTATAAGAAACATCTTAATTTACATCTTAGTAATGTAATTTCCAAGAAAGCTAGATTTTCACAAAAAGGCTTTTATGTCCAGGCTGAGATTCACAAAGATATCATCCACAGTGCTATTCTGGTAGTACTAGTCTGCTCAGTAGCATGAGGGTAATGTTCTGTGGTTCAGAGACATGATAAGACATGATAAGTGAGCAACATTTCATTAGTGCCACACGATCATGTCTCTGAATCAAACACTATCACAGATAGAACTTACCATGCCTGTGTCTCAGTGCCGGCTGGTGACTTCAAATCAAAGGGGGGGCTGCAGGAGACAGCTGAATGAGTGGGGTCAATGGGAATGGGTGTGGCCAACTAGAAAGGGGAGGAGCTATGTTCAAAACCACAAAAAATGTAACTTTAATTAAATACTCTGCCCTGGGTGCCAAACCATCATTATGAGAGTCCAATCAAGACAAAATGAAGTGTAGAAGAAAAAGCATATTTCAATCCACTGGCTGCATGACAGCTTACTTAATATCTAGATGGAAACAAAAAGGTTCTGAGGCATGACAAAATAAATTACTTTTTAAATACATTACTGGATTGCTAGTCAAAATTAAGTATAAGAATAACAAGCAGCACTCAACTCAAACCACTTCTCCTTGCACTGCAGTTCTAAGTATAATTTATACTCAGCTTTATTAAAGTACCAAGTAACATGCTGAAAGTAGCAATCTCTGTGATACCCCCACTTGTAAAAATGTTTCTTATCCAAAAGAGACCTGCTGCCTGACAAGTATCTACTTGTTTCATGTGGAAAACATGATCAAAGTAAACAATGAAAAGCAAACAAGAAACAAGCTCAACATACATTGCTTAAAGGATTACTGCACAAGATATGGACCGCACATGATAGATTGGCATTCTGTTTAGTTTGCAGGTAAAGCCTGTAATGAGCTTTTAAAATAATTTAATCCTGTCCTTTATTACAAATACTGACATATGCATTTCAATACCCAAGGCTTATATGTTATCTAGTTATGTAAGTATTCTCTGCATGGCAACAACAGAAAGGCTTTCAATGTTGGCAATTCTTTAACATTATTAAAACTTACTTGCATCTTACAATCTCAGACAAGCTTACCAGATGATCATTAAAGCACTGCTACTTAAATACAGAGCAACAGGCACTTTCTGAATAATAATAAGCATAAATCAACAGTATAAAAATATGACAGAAACCAGAACATTTTGCAAAATCAAGGACAGATGAAAAGCCATTGTGGTACTTGTGTCTACCTTGGATGGGGGGATAGTCTGCACATTTACACTGCATAACTGCTCCTTGCCTTGCTTGGACACATCCAGAGTCACTACATGGGGGAGTGGGGTGCAACAAGTATGTCACAATTTGAAATGTCTCTGGCTGACTGCAATGGTCCTGACACATTTGTCATACCTCTCAACTTCAGAGCAAGAAATCTGGACAAAGCCATACATAGAAGTGGGACAAAGGCCCAAAAATAAAGACAATTTTTCAATATTGCTCTTATAAACTTAGAAAGATAATAGAATAGTAGGTTTTGCATTAGTATAAATTTTCCGAAGGGTATGAAATTTGAAACTGAAATGTCTGTCATTATTTTCTAACTTCAGTCTTTAATGATTTGCCACTAATTTGCCAAAAAAAATCACAATGTTATGAAAAATGGACCAAAAATGTGATTCAAAAATATAAAATAGCCACACAATACAGCTGGGAACCTGTCAAAGAAGGGACACTTTTTAATATTAGTACTGCTAACTTGAGCAGCTGACAAAATAAAAGAATCTACATGCATTTCTGAAATAAAAGTAATCTATAACTGATTATTACAGTTATTTATTAATTGTAAACCCTCCATGTTTTCTTCCAAAATTGCCATTTTGTGGAGGGATTATTAGGGGAAGAGCAACATTTTGAGCCAAAATGGGGGACAGTTGAGAGGTTTGGATATGCTTAATTCTATAAAGCAATTTATTTGCATGTACCTCTCAACCTGTTAATGCAGGAAATCTGGACAAGGCCAAATATATGGGCAGAACATATAAACATTACTAAAAATTGCTCTTGTATAAAATGAGACAGTCGATCGAATAACAGGTCTTGCTTTAGCATGCATTTTTCTGAAGGTTATGAAGTCTGAAACTCAGTGTCTGTCATTATTTAGTGACTTCATTCCTAAATGATTTGACAGAAAACCACACATTTTATGAGGAACAAACGAAAAATAAGAAGCAAAAAATCTATTCATTCTGCAAAAATCTGGACAGTTGAGAGGTATAGTTCAGATGGGCTGTCTTTGAGTTTGCTGCCCTTCCCCCCTCACAAAATCATGGTCGAATGGAGCTTCTCCCCCTACAGCCATTCCAATGAACCATTACTTGGCTATTTCACCCCATTTACCATAAACACTAATGTTCATACTGCTTTACTTCTGCGATGATTTGGACTTCATTTAAAAGTTTTAGTTTGCATTTTAAAGCACAAACACTAATAGATATCATATCTGCTAAACAAAGCAATGCAGTCTCACAATGAGAACAGACTTAACATTAAAACATCTCTGCCCTTGAAAACTCACAATCACTGAAACAGCATTGAAACCTACATTCAAAGAAAATACATTTTGCCAGTGGCAGATAGATTGACTTTGGGTTTGGGCTATTTTCAAATCACAGGCCCCTTGCACATGAAACATACACATGCTCTTTCATACACCTTCCTGATTGTATTAAATTATATTCCTTGTACAATACAGTACAGTTTAAAGGGTGTTTTAAATTTATTGTTTTGAAATTTTTCCAGTAAACAATGAAACAAAATGCATGCACCAGTAATGACAAAACTGCCCAATTCAGAACATTTCCATCATAAAAGTCTACTCAAACTTCTACAGTCCACCAGTATCAGTACATATGCACAATCTGTGAAGAAGTAAAAGTCATCTAAATAATTCCACATTGAAGAAATCTGTAACTAATGAAGAGGTTCCTGCTAGCAAACAACTTTGTATTTCATTGTTTCATCTACAAATAAAGTGCCAGTTACCCTTGGGGAATAAATTGCCTGTCTTACACTAAAAAAATGATAAGCTAGCAATAGGGAATGGATGGCAAACTGATAACAAGTTCATAGTTACTAGGTATCTTTGCATCCACCCCTTTTGTAACACAGTACAGTATCAGAAATGCATCTATCTATTGAGGGAGTAGAACCCACAGCCTTTAGCATCAAAAGCGAGTAAACTACCTGTTGTGCTATTAACAATGCAAACAAACTCAGCATAAGCAGCACTAAACTTTTGCTCCCCTGCAGCTCTCAGCTCCTTGTAAAATCTACTCACTCAGTTGTATCTCTAAACTTTGCAGCACAAAGAAATCTGGAAAAAGCCAAAGTTTATTGTGGGGGGGACAAAAGTCCAAAAACCAGGGACACATTTTAAACATTGCTTGTATAATGTTGGAAAGTTGCTAGAATAAAATGCTGTGTTACCACCATACATTTCACTGCCAAGCCTTAAAGCCAGGACCCTGTGCAAAACAGTCAGAGCAACATACCACTATGCCAAATCAGCTGTTTTGTGAAAGAGGAAGACGGAAACTTAAATGGCTACCATTTAGTGAATTCATTTCTCACCATAGCACAGCTGTCAACCTCTTAGCAAAAAATACCTGAACAAAGCCAATAATGGGTGAATACAGCCCCCAAACGTTCAGTGAATTCAGTTTTCACCATAGCTCTCAACCTCTTAGCAAAAAACACCCAGACAAAGCCAGTAATGGGGGAATATAGCCCCAAACATATTTAGTAAATTCAGTTCTTACCATAGCTCTCAACCTTAGCACAAAACCTGGATGAAGCCAATAATGGGGGAATACAGTCCCAAAAATAGGGACAAATTTCAAATATCCATCTTATACACTTAGAAAATTGCTAGAATAAAAGCTTTTGTGTTATCATGCACTTTCTGAAGAATATGAAGTCTGATATTCAAATGCGTGTCGTTTTTAACATTTGTTAACCAGGAAAGTCTGACTTGGAACAAAAGCTAATTTTTAGCAGAGGCCCAGGGAGAAACACTCCAGACAGACACATGTCTTTGTAAGATGGGAGGACACAAAAACAGGGAGGGTATACAGACTCCACACAGAAGGTAAGGCACCCCAGCCAAGAATCAAACCAGAGAACATGTAGCTGTCAGGCAACAATGCTACCACTGCACCAATGCACTACTGACTTTGCAAGGACACAAAAATACAGAAACCACAGATTTTATGAGGAACAGAACAAGTATGAGGGAAAAATCTGTAACATTTTTACAAATGGTGGTGGGTAGGGAATTTAGGCTCTTGCCACCTAGGCCCAAGGTGCAGGGTTCAAGCCTTATTCTCTACCCACCACCATGAAGCACCTGGGGAATTACACACACGCACACACTCCCTGGGATAGGTAAATCCTTCTACAGCTTTGTTTGTTGGAGCAGCACTAAATGCTTCCTTCCACAGCTTTGTTAAGCCTGCAAGATGTCCTTCATTGATGAGACTCCCAGCCTGCTGACATTGCAGTCCGAGTCCAATCCCTTTCCTGTAACAGTATATGCAGTTACAACTGCATAGACTTCTGGGATCTCTGCACTTGAATGCTTCATTATCCAGACTGCTGCTAAGACAGTCTGTGCATGCTCCAGACTGTCTCAGCAGCAGTCTGGATATTGGAAATGCTAGTGCGCAAAAGTCCACTATTTGCGATCATTTTTTCTTTTGTGTTTTATTTTATTTTATTTAACTTTCTTTCTTATTTTACAGCTGGGGGGGGCTGCAGTCCAATAGCATGGGTTCCCCCTGTTGTCCCCCTCTATAAACAAATGTACCTATTATAATGCAAACAAGCATTTGCACGAACATATGTGCACACAGGCCCACATAAACACACAGACACACAGACTCACACGCACAAATCCATGAACATGTGCAAACACACACATATACACATAAACACTGAAACAAACCACACACACCCACAACCATATACACTCAAACACAGACATACACCATCACCTATATAAACACACGTGTGCGAAAACACACACACACACACACACACACACACACACACACACACACACACACACACACACACAAAACCTTCTCTGGTGCCAACAGCTCTGCTCTTACCATAGAAGTGAAAAGGTTTATCTCATTAAGAGAAAGTGAATGCTTTTTTTTAATTCACTCCCTTAACAATATAGAAGAGCAATTAGTTGAGGGCCTCTGTTAACTACACCATGTGTTGTCACAATTATGATTTGTAATCAAATGGTAGGATGAGTACATCACAGTGAGGTTGTATTCAAGAGGAGGCAATAATCTGTGTGACAGAATCCAATTAAAAATATTCTGGGTCCACCTCTTGCTTGCATTTCCTTCTTGAGTTTGTAAATCTGCAGTGGTGGCCTCAGTCTCCAAACTCTTTGCCAACGATGCCCCATCAGTGTCACAGCTGACAGCAATGCACTGCCATGTTGGTAGTAGATGAGAAGCCTCTCACTCCCATGTTGTTTATACAGCAATAATACATTAGTATTTGGAGAGAGAGCTGTGAGCATGTAATGATGCATGATAGCGGTCTCTTTCTAATACTGTTTGCCAGCCTGACCAATATACAGCTCATCTTCTTAGTGCAAGAAATCTGGACAAAACCTACAATAATGGTGGGGCAAAGGCCAAAAAATAGGAGCAGATTTCAAATATTGCTCTTATAAACTTAAAAAAGTTGTTAAAATAACAAGATTTGTGTTAGCATGCATTTCTGAAGGATGTCATTAACTAGTGACTTTAATCCTTAGTGGTTTGCCAGAAAACCAACCTTTTATGAGGAATGAAACAAAAATATGAGGCAAAACTCTGGATATTCTGTGACAATCTGGCTAGTTGAGAGGTATGCTGACCATGTCACTGAACACAAAGTTGATAGTAGTCACTGCAAAAGTGATTGCTCACTGGAAGTCCCTGTCTGTTTGCGTATTATGTTACAGCAGGACTGAAGCAGGATTGCCCACATCAAGTCTTCCTGCTCATGCCTTGCTGTGCAACACATTTGATTTAGCTGTTATTATAATCTCCTAATATCTGTGGTTTATGCTGACATCTCTTTACACTTCCCTTCCTGAATGCCAAAATGTACCGCCTTCTAATAGAAGATATCACATAAGTAAACATAATATGTTGAGCTTTTGACTTTCCTCAAAAAGTAGTAATCACTGAGAGGATTATTAAAAGTGGCAAGGTGTGTGTGTGTGTGTGTGTGTGTGTGTGTGTGTGTGTGTGTGTGTGTGTGTGTGTGTGTGTGTGTATGAGCACACATGCACAATTGATGGCGTGGGGGGCAAGGTTTGGAAAATTACATCCTTAGATTTGGTTAGGCTTACTCCCATGTCTCTGAATCAATCACTGTACTGTCATACCTGACTGCACTAGTGTTCTCCCTACAAGCCCACTTCTCCCATTCGCATTAGCAACTCACACACACACACAGACACACACACACACACACACACACACACGCACACAAAAGCACACGTGAGTGTGCACACACACACACACACACACACACACACACACACACACACACACACACACACACACACACACACACATACAAAAACTTAGTTTCATTGACACACTGAAACATCCACAAAGAAGCCCCCACACATTTGCTTACACTCATAGAACACTTGCTTATACACATGGATGCATGTTCCAACACATGCACATAAACTCACATGTTGAATCAACTTCCACTAGCTAACTCCTGCAGTGTGACCACCCAGGCAGACACAGACACACTCATTTAGCCACATTCATGACCCTGTAGAAATGCACTCACACATTCATACACATGCATATACAGATAGGAGCATGCAGACACACGCGCACACACACACACACACACACACACACACACACACACACACACACACACACACACACACACACACACACACACACACACACACACACACACACACACACACACACTCCTCATTGGTACTTACCTGTACTGGGACTACAAACATAACAGTAAATGGGTGAATGCCATCAAAAGAAGGCAATCATATTTTATTGCTGGAGTAAAAACTAACTCAAAAAAGCAATACAGAAACATGCTGCTGAGTTAATAAGGAACCACTGACATTTTGAGGTGACAACACATGGCTAAGTAAAATTAGCCACTCCCTCAGTCTGCTGTAGCAGAATGCAGCTTCCTCAGGAAAAAAAAACACACTCTTTGCTAAAGCCACCACTAAGGGAAAAACAAAATGGTAGAGAATAGTTCTGAATCTAAAAGACTTACTGAAATGTGGAAACTTTTTGAGGCAAGATTTTCACATCATGATAGACCTTTCCGAATCTCATGGCTTGAATTTCCTTATTTGTTTCAACTTATTTGTGTATCTGCTAAATCTACTTGCACTGTAAAAAGTGCCTTAGTTGCAGTGGTCATATGAATGTAATTACAATGCAGGCACCCTGACTTCCGGCTTTACAATCTCAGATGAAGTGGTCATATGGATGTAATTACACTGTGGGGCAAAAAACAAAGCGTGGAGAAGCACCACAGTTTCTAAATTTATTTAAATCCACAAATAAATGGATACAGACCAATTTAAAAGTAAAATAAACAAACACCATCGTGTTTGTTTTTTACTTTTAAATTGATCCTTATCCATTTATTTGTGGATTTAAATACATTTAGAAACTGTGGTGCTTCTCCACGCTTCGTTTTTTGCACTTTTTTTGGATTTATTGGTTGATTCATGGAGCTTTCCACTACTTTGGATTACACTGTGGGGCACCCTGATTTCAGTCTTCACAATCATAGGTGCAGTGTTCATATGAATGTAATTACACTGGGGGGCACCCTGACTTTAATCTTCACAATCTTAGGTGCAGTGGTCATGTGAATGTAATTACAGTGGGGGGGGGGGCACCCTGACTTCAGTGTTCACAGTCTTAGGTGCAGTGGTCATATGAATGTAATTACACTGTAGGGCACCCTGACTTCAGTGTTCACAATCTTAGGAGCAGTAGTCATATGAATGTAATTACACTGCAGGGCACCCTGACGTCAGTGTTCACAATCTTAAGTGCAGTGGTCATATGAATGTAATTCCATTGCGGGGGAACCATAAGTTCAGTCTTCACAATCTTAGGTGCAGTAGTCATATGAATGTAATTAAATGGAGGGATACCCTGACTTCAGTCTTCACAGCATTAGATGCAGTGTTCATATGAATGTAATTACACTGCAGGGCACCCTTATATCAGTCTTCCCCATCTTAGGTGCAGTGGTCATATGAATGTAAATACACTGGGGAGCACCCTGACTTCAGACTTCACAATCTTAGGCGCAGTGGTCAGATGAATGTAAATACACTGGGGAGCACCCTGACTTCAGACTTCACAATCTTAGACACAGATGTCACATGAATGTAATTATACTGGGGGACACACTGACTTCAGTCTTTACAGTGTTAGTCGCAGTGGTCATATGAATTTAATTCCACTGGAGACACCCTGACTTCAGTCTTCACAATCTTAAGTGCAGTGGTCATATGAATGTAATTCCACTGTGGGGCACCCAGACTTCAGTCTTCACAATCTTAAGCACAGTGGTCATATGAATGTAAATACACTGGGGGGCACCATGACTTCAGTCTTCACAATCTTAGGTGCAGTGGTCATATGGATGTAATTACACTGTGGGGCACCCTGACTTCAGTCTTCACAATCTTAGGTGCAGTGGTCATATGGATGTAATTACACTGTGGGGCACCTGGCCTTCAGTCTTCACAATCTTAAGCGCAGTGGTCCTATGAATATAATTACATTGCGGGGCACCCTGACTTCAGTTTTCATAGTCTTAGGGCCAGTGTTGATATGAATGCACTTACACTGTGGGGCACCAAGACATCAGTCTTCTCAATCTTAGGTGCAGTGGTCCTATGAATATAGTTACACTGTGGGGCACCCTGACTTCAGTCTTCATAGTCTTAGGGGCAGTGTTCATATGAATGCACTTACACTGGGGGGGGGGGCACCCTGACTTCAATCTTCACAATCTTTGGCGCAGTGGTAGTATGAATGTAATTACACTGGGGGCACCCTGACTTCAGTCTTCATAATCTCAGTTGGGGTGGTCATATGAATGTACTTACACTGGGGGCACCTTGACTTCAGTCTTCATAGTCTTAGGGGCAGTGTTCATATGAATGCACTTACGTTGGGGGGGGGGCACCTTCACTTCAGTCTTCACAATCTTAGGTGCAGTGGTCATATGAATGTAAATACACAGGGGGTCACCCTGACTTCAGTCTTCACAATCCTAGGTGCAGTGGTCATATGAATGTAAATACACTGGGGGGCACCCTGACTTCAGTCATCACAATCTCAGGTGCAGTGATAGTATGAATGTAATTACACTGGGGGGGCACCCTGACTTCAGTATTCACAATCTTAAGTGCAGTGGTCATATGAATGGATTCCACTGTGGGGTACCCTGATGTCAGTCTTCACAATCCTAAGTGCAGTGGTCATATGAATGTACTTACACTGGGGGGCACCCTGACTTCAGTCTTCACAATCTTAGGTGCAGTGGTCATATGGATGTAATTACACTGCAGGGCACCCTGACTTCAGTCTTCACAATCTTGGGTGCATTAGTGATATGAATGTAATTAAACTGAGGGGCAGCCTGACTGCAGTCTTCAGAATCTTAGGCACAGTGGTCATATGAATGTAATTACTCTGGGGGCACCCTGACTTCAGTCTTCAGAATCTTGGGCGCAGTGGTCTTATGAATGTAATTACACTGGGGGGGCACCTTGAGTTTAGTCTTCACAATCTTAAGTGCAGTGGTTATATGAATATACTTACACTTGGGGACACCTTGACTTAGGTTCATAGGTAGGTACTAGGCTATCGGCCTAAGGGCCTACATAAGCCTAGCTAGCAAGGTTCCCTGGCTTATGTCACCCAAGAAAGTTATTTTCCTGTGCCACCGTCAAGCAGAGACACAGAAGTGATCCCCGGGGTGTATTTCCTATTTCCCATCCACTCATCAAGATTTTTCTTGAAGAGTACTAATGAAGAACTTTGCTTGATATAGATGGGTAGCCTGTTCCAGAGTATGGGAAGTCTCTGGGACAGGAATCTATCCCTCCAGCAAGTCCTGTTTCTTGCAGTGACAAGGTTTAGGTCCCAAGAGCATGTAGCTCGTAGGGATTGGGATTTCTTTAGGTGTAGCATGTCCAACAGCTCTGGGTTTGACATAGCTTTATATATTAGGCAGAGATCACTTCAGAGTAGGCGATATGCTATGGAGTAAAGCTGGAGTTTTTTGAGGCGGTCAGTGTAGGGCATTTGTTTGAGGCCAGTAATCCTCTTTGTGAGCTACTTCTGTGGCCTTTCCAGCTGCTGCAGATGTCTTGTGAGGTACATTCCAAAAGGGGCATTGTACTCTATAATGGGTCTAATGAGTGTCAAGTAGAGGGGAACAATAACCTCTTTTTTCCTGGATGAGAACCTTTTTGACTTCCTGATTACCGTGGCGATGTGACTATCAAGGGAGACACTACTGTCCACCTGGGTCCCAAGGTCTCTTATCACACATTCTGTGTTAATTAGATTGCTGCCTATGTAGTAGTTCATGGGTACAAAGTTTTTATCAAAGGGGATGACACTGTACTTTTTGGCATTGAACTTGAGGCCATGGCTCAGACACCAGGCATCTGTCTCAGCGAGGCCCTTCTATAGGATGTCCACATCATTTGGGGACTTAACTATGGCTCCTAGTTTGCAGTTATCTGTGAACTTCATTAGCCAGAGGCATTCTGTGTTAGCCTGTACTTCAGAGAAGTAGATACCAAACAGGGAAGGTCCCAGGATGGAACCCTGTGGTACTCCACTTGTCACTGCTTTGAGGTCAGATTTGGAGTCCTCAACTTTTACAGTGTGGGTTTTGTCAGTGAGCCAGTTGGCAACCCATCTTGTGACATAGGGATTTATACCTAGTTTAGTGAGTTTAGCTATAATTCCAGAATGGGGGATGGTGTTGAAAGTCTTGGTGAGGTCAAGATAGGCTGCGTGAACCACCTTACCCTCATCTATGGCTTTGGTGACTGCCTCAAAGAAGTCAATCAGGTTCAGGAGGCATGCTCTGCCTTTCACAAACCCGAACTGGATGGGATCCAGAGCTTGGAGGTTACCAATGTCTTTGTTTATGAGGTTACCAATGTCTTTGTTTATGAGTTCCATGATGATATGTTCCATGGCCTTGCAGACCAGACTCGCCAGGCTAATAGATCGATAGTTCCCGGGATCAGTGGTGGCTCCCCCTTTGTGGAGTGGGATAACTGTTGCTGTGCACCATTCAGTGGGCACAAAGCCTGATGCAAGGCTATTATTGAACATGGTGCTTAAGTGGGGAACCAGTTCATTCTGAGGTTCATGTAAAACACAGACTGGGATGTTGTCCGGTCCCATGGATGCTGTGTTTTTGGCTTTAGAGAGTGCAGCTTTTACCTGCGTAGTTGTGATTACAGGGACTCTGCATTCTTCCTGTATAGATATGGGCACTTTAGGGGTGGGGGTGGGGGTAAAGTTAGCACTAAACCTATCTGCCAGGAGGATGTTGGCAATATCAGTTGGTTCTGTAATTTTCATGCTGTTGTGCTGTAACTCAGAACAGATCTGGGTGTTGCCATCAGGATTCATGACATAGCTATAGAATGCTTTGTGGCTGTTGTTGGAATTAGTGGTGATTTTGTTTTTGTAGCTAGCTTTGGAGGATCTTATAAGAGATCACAGCTTATTAATGAGGCTGACCAGGGAGCTCCTCCACTCATGGGATTTTACTCTCTTTTGCAACAGTTTCTTCCTTCTGTTGTACAGTTTGTTCATGGCAGGGGACCACCAGATTGCCTTCCTTTTTTTTGAGGATAGCGTCTTGGTTCTGTTTGGGATAGCATGATCCATGCACTCGTGTAAGTGCTTATAGAGTGCATTTGTGTAGGATTCAGCAGTTCTAACTGTATTGTCCATCTGCATGGGCATCATGAAGTTCACCACTTCTGTCTTAAGAAGCATGAAGTTGGCTTTGAAGAAATCTTTTACCGTATTTTTTTTTAATGGGGGGTGGGGGCGGGATGTGGATATCAAGGGAGATTAGCTTATGGTCAGATCGGACCAACAAGGAGTTGACTTCAGGTGTGGAACACTGGTCACTCATGTTGGTAATGACTAGGTCTAGGATATTGTTGCCCCTGGTGGGGGTGTGGATAAGTTGATCCAGGGCATTGGAGTTTATGAATTCCAGAAAGCGTTGAGCTATGGAGTTGGTGCATGAGTATTTTTCCCAGTTAATGGAGGGGTAGTTGAAGTTGCCCATTATTAGGGTGTTTTTTTGAACCCTAATATTTTCCAGTACATCAAGAAAAGAGGAGTGGGAATCCTGAGTCATGGTGAGGGATCTGTAGCAAGCTACAATTTGGATTGCAGTTTTGCCCTGAGTTAGTTGCACTTGGATAACCTCGGATGCATTATGCTGAGCAACTAGCCTGGAGGTGTGGATATCCTTAATAAATATGGACTCACCTCCACCTTTGGTGTTTCGGTCCAGGTTACATGGCCGAAAAGTGTGGTATGAGTTATAGCCTGGTAATGCAGGGGTGTTCTCTGGAGCCTTGAACCAGGTCTCAGTCACTGCACAGATATCGATGTTCTCCATTTTAAGGAGTGCCTCAGGTGAGTGCATTTTGAGATTTAGACTTCTAGCATTGAGTAGCATTACCCTCAGTTTTCAGTCTTCACAGCAGACATATGTGTTATTTAGTTTCTCAAATTAAATTGCCAGAATATTTTACAATCTACACAGAACAATGTTTTTCTTTCTCATGGGTAGAGGTGATGGGTTTATATCAGTACCTTGAAATGCCATCTCTTCGAACACGTAAACACTGACACTTAATTAGTGAATTCCGAAAAGCACAAACGGCCACTTCCTCGAATTTTTTCACAGGGAAAAAATTTGCTTGGCCGTTATCGGGAATTTGACCTTTTCTCATATGCAGATCGATCTCATAGTTGGTATATTTAGTTAGGGGGTGTAGGGGGCCTACTTGGTTAGGGTTTGAAAGTTGGTTTTCCTGTTATTCAGCCAAGCAAATTTTTTTCCCTGTGAAAAAAATTTGTGGAAGTGGCCGTTCATGCATTTTGGATTTTGTTCATTAGGTGTCGATGTTTAGGTGTTCGAAGAGATGGTGTTTCATTGTTATAATATAGACACAAGGTGATTGATTATGCTACACTGGTTGAAAGTTATCAGTGATATAAACTTTGAAATTTTGCGCAGAGCTCTGTCATTTCTCTGATTACCAGATGGCTGTATTGTGTTTGCTTGAATGTGCATGTATGTATCTGTTCATGTGTGCATTTGTGCATCTGCATGTGTGCGCATATGCTGATATGGATGTTATCTACCTGTGTGTGTATTTAATGGCTATATAACCACAGAAGGTTTTTCTTAGCATACTGATTTGGTTCAGGAATTATTTAATGTCTTCCAGTTCACTATGGTTACCTCAGCTCTTGGAATTTCTGTAACTGTTCTGGCACCTATACTGTGAGATTGGCCCTTCAGTCAGGTGCTTCAGAAATGTTGAACTCCATGAACTATCTGCTTGGTGCTTCTGAGGTGTCAGACTCCAAGATTTTGTTAATCTTATGCTTCAATGACATTGAAGTTTGGCAGTTCTGCTAGCAGTTCAATGAGTGTTCTTGATGGTAATCCAGCTGGTGAGACTATCAGCAATCCTTTTTGTGGTCCTGCTAGTGATCTTTTTTTTTTTATTTTTTTTAGGTAATCTTTGACATTTTCTCAGTAACAGTGTGGATGCACAAGATGCATATATTGTTTATATTTTTTTCTTTATGTCAAATTGCCTGTGGTTTAGTTTTTTCTTGCCTTGCCATTTCAATTGGGTCAAACCGTCCAGTGTCAAAACATTCCATACTCCTTACTTGCTATGCTCTGGATTTGTTATCAAGGAAGAACATCTGTCAGCATGGCAAAAGATCTTAACTATATTATTGTACTGTTAAAATTCCTTAAATAATATGATTTAGATTATTAGATGAAGTTTGTGAGGGTATCGCAGACAGGCAGAATAGCTTCCTTTGCACACAGCTTTTTATGGTGGTCTAGCCCACATAAAAAGTGAGAATGTTGTAAAACAAATACAAATCAACACTTAAGAGAGATTTGAACTACCCAAAGCTTGACTGTATAAAATATTAAATATCGGACAAATATGCCCTCTATTAATCAACCATGTTAAGTAGAAAAAATCAGAACAGCTAGTGTAAATCCCAAATGGGGAAAGCAATAACTTAAACACCATATTGACAAATCCAACATAATTTCTGATCCCCACCCATGATTATATTCTCTCTAATTAAGACTTATTGCAGTACCATCATCCTGAAACCTAGAGTAAAGTCAGACCAAGTCATAGACAAATTTACCAGTAGAAACTATGATACAAGAAATGATATAAACACATGCTGGGATACCATTTGCTATGACTCAAATAATTTTGTTCAGGATTCTACCAAATATTTGTATGATATTAACACCTGCATTTTTGAAAGCATGCCAGTGAGATACGGATATGCAGATAGAGGTAACAAAAATACCAATGGCAAAAAGTTGGTAAAAACTATTTAAAAAAATAATTAAAATAAAAAAAAATATTAATATATACAACTGAGGAAATGAGACACGTCTTCGCTTTCAGAATTACCATATGTATACAAACAAGTAAAGATGAAATAAGATATAATTTTCTTATCATATTTTCCAGATGTAAACATGAACTTAGCTTAGTCTCAGAGGAAAGCAAGAGTAAAGTAAACAGAAAAGGACATTGTGACTGTAACTCAATTTTACTAAACAGTGAGGTGATCACCCACTAGATAAGCTAACAGTCCTCTAATATTCCCAGTTCTTACAACTCCTCCCTCGTTTCCTGAACTATGCTTTATTTGTCATTTCACCTTTCAGGTTGCATCTCACTTCCACATTAAAAATGAAAAAAAAAAAAAAAAATATATATATATATATATATATATATATATATAAAAGTACTGAGTACTGACCATAACATACACATTTATGGAATGCACTGTGCTGATATCCCAAGGCTATGTTTGGATAATATGTATCATGTATAATAGGGAAACTCTATGGATAATACATATGTATAATATGGACACTCTGTGTATAATATGTATCATGTATAATATGGATACTCTATGGATTATACGTATCATGTATAATATGGATACTCTATGGATAATATGTATCATGTATAATATGGATACTCGATGGATAATATGTATCATGTATAATATGGATACCCGATGGATAATACGTATCATGTATAATATGGATACTTGATGGATAATATGTATTGTATGTATGTATACTGCCTTCCTTAGTGATGCTAAGTCATCTGTCCCATGAGTCTGCAAAGATTTCTGTTTTATTTCACTGGATTCACTCTTATACTTCTTACATTAAAATCTGTTATTTGGACCTTTTCTCTCCAGGCCTCCCCTCCATTGAAAATGGGTTCTTTTTAACCCAGTTGGGCCATTCCCATAACAAAATGCCAAATAAATAAATAAAATAAAGTAATAGGATGTAGTGTATGCACTTGTAGAAAAAAATGTCCAAGCATCGCAATAAACAAAGAAATTCTTCAGAGTGATACACAGACTATGAAGATATCCCTCATATAACTACAAAATAGATGATTGCTGCCACAAGTAAAATTAACAACTCAAGATCTATGGGACCAGGACAACATTCCAGGCATTTTTCTTCACAGAATCAAGGAAAAGTTAAATAAACCCCCATCAGTCACATTAAACAAAATATTGGCACGAGGACACATCTCTCATCAGTGGTGCTAGACTGTAGTTGTAGTAATCTATAAGAGGTTGGGGGGGGGGTCATATCAGACCCAAACAATTTTAGACCAGCATGACTAATATTCTGTGTAGCATTATGCAGGGATTCATAGAGTAATTTCAAAGAATGATGCAGGTGACGTACTTCTGCTAGATATAGAACACAACGACTATATTAAGAAGACATCTTGCCTTCTGAATCTTGTATTGTTCTTTAAAAAGGTTTGAGCAACACTTGATAAAGAGAATCTTGACCTTGCTAAGGTTTTTGAATCTTTTCCATATAAGAGAATAACTGACTGATTAAAAGTATTAAATGTCACTACATATGTATACATCATGTAAGGGTAGGGAAAGATGACATCTGCCTGAATTGTTGCTAGCCAAAGTGGATAATAAAGTTCCTTTAGCAATTAGTGAGATGAGCATGGACATTTCTACAGTGTCCATGCCAGATTTCCCATTGGAATTACATCTTTAGTAAGTTTACATACTACCTCTCATCTTCTCTACAAAGAGGCTGCTGGCCTAGTGGAATTAAGATAAATTAATTAAATGAATCAACCCATGCATAGAGGCAGAGGTCTACCCAGACAGTGGGCACCAGTGAAGGCTTGCAGTGCTCTGTGCTAGAAACATATATAACTATAACTATTTATATATATATATATATATATATATATGATTTTAATGTAGCTCTTTTCAGAATTTGACATCAGCTCATTACCCACATACCCAAATTAGCACATAGGGCTATAGGCATGCCAAGTTTCCACTCACAAAAAAATGTTGCTCTGTCTAGTGAAACAGAGAGCAGTTCTACTTCTGATGACCTGATGACCACTCAGGAAAATATATTCTGGACATATACTGTAAATACCATGCTGAGTAGAAGACAAACATTTACATGTAGTGGAAACAGAGTATATATGTCAAACTGTAAGAAAGACTGTGAAACCCCTCATTTAGCACCTACGTGTAAATGGCCATATATGAGCTCTATTTAAGACTTTGTGATATAATAAGGAAGTAAAATTCCAAAGGTAATTTAGCTCTTCTTGATGGGGTTCAAAGAAAATGTTTCAAATGTTTAAGTCATTTTATGTTAAAAATCATAATTATTCAGACTTTAACATCTTAAATTCTTTTCCATTCATTACCATCACATTAGAGGCAAATTATTTCTAGGGTTTAAAGCTTTAATCAATGAGTACAGATTTTGTTGGGTATGCATCTAACTTATTCCCAATGATCATTATGAGATAGTAATTTATGTTACTAGCTCAGGTCTTGTAGAACTGTAAGGCATTTTAAATTTTCCTCTTACAACATTACTTGTTTAAGGAAGAAAAATGCTAATTCATGTACATCATTTTAATTTATTATTAAACTCCTGGAATGGGAAGTTGAGTGAGTGTGTAAATGTGGAGTCTGTGTTTTAAAATGCTCTTTGGCCTGAACCCAGGATTATCTTGAACTAGAACTACAACTAGAGTTAAAAGTTATTTTCTAGAAAACTGGACTTGCATTTTTTATCAGACAAAATCATATATGCACTGATAGAAGACCGTACATTGAAGCTGGTAGTTTTTAAGTCTGCTTGGAAGTTACTCACTTGAGGAGCTTTCACCAATAAAGAGGTGTTATGACCTTACAAAAGTGAAAACAGCCAAATTTAATTTCTCCAAAAAGCAGACTTGCAGATTATGAAGGCTGAAAAAGGTGTGGTACTTAGAGCAAAATCACTTATGTGGACAAAACTCATCACTCAGTTATCAGATGTCCCCAACTATATTGAAGTAATCCTGTTGCTGCTGAATACTTGTATACTGGAGCTGTTTGGTTAGCTTTTGCATACCCTACATTAACTTTATTACACGCTGAGATAAATGCAAACTAGCAGTGTTATAAGATAGTACTGAATTTTATTTTTTCTGTTTATTGTTTCAGTGAATATTGTGTTAAAAATAGTACTGCATTTATCTGCCTATTTATTTGTTGACTGAAAATTGGAAGCTCTCTCTGTCTCTCCCTGTCTGCAGTTAGTTTATTCATCTCACTTCATTGTTATTCGGTGTAGAAGTGTTAGCCGAGAGGGATTCTCTCCATCTTAAAGTCTTAGTCCCTTATCTCTGAAATTATTTCTGCTGAATAGTTGCATACTGGAGCTGTTTGGTTAGCTTTTGCACACCCTACATCAACTTTATTACAAGCTGAGATAAGTGCAAACTTGCAGTGTTATAAGATAGTACTGAATTTTATTTTTTCTGTTTATTGTTTCATGGAATATTGTGTTAAAAATAGTACTGCATTTATCTGCTTATTTATTTGTTTACTGAATATTGGAAGCTCTCTCTCTCTGCCTCTCCCTGTCTGCAGTTAGTGGCTTTGGAATTGACAGCCCTTCCTGTAAATTTGTGTTTGGACACTCCTCCTGGGCTCATCTCATTTGCTCATTCAATCGAGTACAGTGAGATCATATTTTGATTACAGACACTCCTACCATTCCCATCTGTTCAGCCCTATCCCAGCTCTATCCTAGTCTAGTCTGATTAGCTCATCCAGCTTAATACAGAGAGAACATTTGAGTAGGCATACCCACTTAGGCCCTGAACTTGTCTGATTGAAGATTGCTAGAACAGGGCTCAGTTCTGAGGTATTTTACCGGTTAATTGGGTAATTTGTTCAAATCAGTTTGCTTGTTTTCTATTGTTTTATATATATATATATCTATATATATATATATATATATATATATATATATATATATATATATATATATATATATAAATTGCACTTTATCTGATTTTACTGTATTTGTGTTTCTTTCTACTTTATTGCCTTATTTTGCTTTTGCCTCTTCTTAAAAGTACTCAGTTGTGTTTATTCTGCTGTATTTATTACTGCTTGGTAGTAGCCTGATTAAATTGTAACTGTTATGCTAAGTCTTTGGTTATTGCACGTGGGCTTCAGACCAGTTGTTTTACATTAAGAAGGTTTGTGGTCTGCACTGTTGTGGCAGGACAGGTAGCTTACATCTTTCTAAGTTGGGAATTGCTGACTGAAGATTCAGTGTCTGTTATTCTAAAAGTGTATTAGTTCTGGTTTAAGCACTTGGGCTCCAGGCCAGTTATTTTACATTAAGAAGGTTTGTGGTCTGCACTCTTGTGGGAGGAGAGGCTAGATTTTACCCTTTTGAGCTGGAAATTTCTGGTTAAAGGCTTACTGTGCCTGCTCATTTGAAATGTTTTTCTGATATTGGTGCATCTTGTCTGCTCTAGCAAAAAAAAAAAAAAAAAAAAAAAAAAAAAAAAATATTTTTTTTTTTGTTTTTTTTTTTTTTTTTTTTTTTTTTGCTACTGTTATATTAAAAAATACACTTTATGCATCGCTTAGCTAGGGTTAAACTATTCCCAGTGCCATAAAGTCTGCTCTTCAAATTTTCCCTTAGAACTAGCCAGTTTTTTTTTTTGTTTTACCATTCAAATCTGTTTCTTTGAGCTCAGCACTTGTTCAGAACTCGTTGTAAGCACTAAATAAACTACAAATTACTACAGCACTCAACTTTCCTCACTTGTCTAGAGGAAGACATTTTTAGTACTTAATAAATAAGCACATATCCAGGCACGTCTAAGGGTCAGCTCCCATTTTTCTCTCCTGTCTACCTGATGCATCTGGGCATCTTGGGGCAATGCAGCAATCGCCTCATGTACACAAACAACCCTCTCCTCCTGACATCCAACACTACAACCTGTGAGAGATGCACTTATATAGTCAAACTGGAAGCAACATTCTCTTCACCCAAGACTGGACTAGACAGTCAAGAGGAGAAGGTAAACACTTGCACCACATCACACTCATCATATAGTCCCTCACAACCTACACCACCAAAACATACACATAGAAACACAAAACACACACCTACATTCATGGAGGCTCAATAAAAATCAGCTCAAGCAACAGAGACCCCAAAAGCAGAAACACAAGCAACCTCCACCCCCAACACAACCCAAATGACACATAGCCCACAAATTCAGTGTGCCACTCAACCACAGCCCACAAGGCATAACAACGTACCCAGCACTCTAGTCATAGGTGACTCTATAGTCAGGCACACTGATGTTCCACTCACCAGGCTAAACAAGGAGAAAGTTACTGTTAGCTGCCTGTCTGGTGCCAGGATCTGCCACATAATGCATGCACTCAAGTCACTCCACAACAAGTACAAATATGACTCTGTCATTGTCCATGTTGGTGTGAATGACCTGAGATGCACCTCCCTGGACTACATGAAAAGAGACATGGAGGAGCTTTCTGATCTTGTAGACCAGGCAGGTATGAGCCTAGCCCTGGGGAGCATCCTGCCATCACCCATAATGATACCACAGTACAAGGACAAATGATTGACTTCAACAATTGGCTAAGCTTCTGGTGTCATTTAAGGGCATCCAGTATCTGTCTGCCTAGGATGACATGATCGACAGACCATGATGCTTTGCAGGAGATGGCCTGCACCTGTCACCCTTGGGATTCCGGATACTGGCTAAGGCTCTTGCCACCACTATAGTGACTTTTTTAGGCAAGGTACAAATGACAAATTCACCACCATAGCAGGTACAAGCAAGCAAAATCTGAGGGTAATGCTACTCAATGCTAGAAGTCTAAACCTCAAAATGCATTCACTTGAGGCACTCCTTAAAATGGAGAACATCAACATCTGTGCAGTGACAGAGACGTGGTTCAAGGCTCCAGAGAGCACACCTGCATTAACAGGTTATAAGTCATACCACACCTTTTGGCTACCTAACCTGGACCGAAACACTAAAGGTGGAGGTGTGTCCATATTCATTAAGGCTATTCACACCTCCAGGCTAGTTGCTCAGCATAATGCATCCGAGATTATGCAAGTGCAACTAACTCTGGGCAAGACTGCAATCCAAATTGTAACTTGCTACAGATCCCCCACCATGCCCAAGGATTCCCACACCTCATTTTTTGATACACTGGAAAATATTAGGGTACAACCCAACACCCTAATAATGGGGGATTTCAACCACCCCACCATTAACTGGGAAAACTACTCATGTACCAACCCTTTTGCACAACATTTTCTGAAATTCATGAATTCCAACACCTTGGATCAACTTATCCACCCCCCCACCAGGGGCAGTAATATCCTAGACCTGGTCATTACCAACATGGGCAACTGGTGTTCCACACAAGAGGTCATTTCCTTATTTATTTATTTTTTGTTTACGGGAATTTTGGGAAAAAAGCTTTTTCTCTTTTTTTTTTCTGCCTCTCCCTGTCTGCAGTTAGTGGCTTTGGAATTGACAGCCCTTCCTGTAAATTTGTGTTTGGACACTCCTCCTGGGCTCATCTCATTTGCTCATTCAATCGAGTACAGTGAGATCATATTTTGATTACAGACACTCCTACCATTCCCATCTGTTCAGCCCTATCCCAGCTCTATCCTAGTCTAGTCTGATTAGCTCATCCAGCTTAATACAGAGAGAACATTTGAGTAGGCATACCCACTTAGGCCCTGAACTTGTCTGATTGAAGATTGCTAGAACAGGGCTCAGTTCTGAGGTATTTTACCGGTTAATTGGGTAATTTGTTCAAATCAGTTTGCTTGTTTTCTATTGTTTTATATATATATATATCTATATATATATATATATATATATATATATATATATATATATATATATAAATTGCACTTTATCTGATTTTACTGTATTTGTGTTTCTTTCTACTTTATTGCCTTATTTTGCTTTTGCCTCTTCTTAAAAGTACTCAGTTGTGTTTATTCTGCTGTATTTATTACTGCTTGGTAGTAGCCTGATTAAATTGTAACTGTTATGCTAAGTCTTTTGGTTATTGCACTTGGGCTTCAGACCAGTTGTTTTACATTAAGAAGGTTTGTGGTCTGCACTGTTGTGGCAGGACAGGTAGCTTACATCTTTCTAAGTTGGGAATTGCTGACTGAAGATTCAGTGTCTGTTATTCTAAAAGTGTATTAGTTCTGGTTTAAGCACTTGGGCTCCAGGCCAGTTATTTTACATTAAGAAGGTTTGTGGTCTGCACTCTTGTGGGAGGAGAGGCTAGATTTTACCCTTTTGAGCTGGAAATTTCTGGTTAAAGGCTTACTGTGCCTGCTCATTTGAACTGTTTTTTTCTGATATTGGTGCATCTTGTCTGCTCTAGCATAGACTACATTCAGGCCTGCTGAATCTAGCTTTGTTTGTATAACTTGAGCACTAATCCAGGCCATCTTTTTTGGAGAAGGTTCCCCTGCACCCTCGTGGCAGGAGTGTGCGGTTAGAACTTGTCAGATTGAAGACTGCTGGAACAGGGCTCAGTTTTGAGTTTTTTACTGGTTAATTAGGTGATTTGTTTAAATCAGTTTGCTCGTTTTGTATTGTTATATATAAACAAAAAAAATGCACTTTCTTCATCTGCTTTTACTGTAATTGTGTTTCTTCCACTTTATTACCTTATTTTACTTGTGCGTCTTCTTAAAAGTACTCAGTTGTATTATTCTGCTGCAGTTATTACTGCTTGGTAGTAGCCTGATTAAATTGCAACTGTTATTCTAAGCCTTTTGGTTTAAGCACTTGGACTTCAAACCAGTTGTTTTACATTAAGAAGGTTTGTGGACTGCAGTGTTGTGGCAGGATAGTTAGCTTACATCCTTCTAAGTTGGGAATTACTGATTGAAGGCTCAGTGTCTGTTATTCTAAAAGCGCATTAGTTCTGGTTTAAGCGCTTTGGCTTCAGGCCAGTTATTTTACATTAAGAAGGTTTGTAGTCTGCTCTCTTGTGGGAGGAGAGGCTAGATTCTGCCCTTCTGAGCTGGGAATGTCTGGTTAAAGGCTTATTGTGCCTGCTTATTTGATCTGTTTCTTTCTGAAATCTGTGCACCTTGTTTGCTGTAGCATAGACTAAATTCAGACCTGCTGAATCTAGATTTGTTTGTATACCCTGAGTACTAATCCAGACCATCTTTTTTTGGAGAAGGTTGCCATGCACCCTAGTGGCAGGAGTGTGCAGTTAGAACTTATCTGATTGAAGACTGCTGGAATGGGGCTCAGTTTTAGCTTTTTATGAGTTAATTGATTTGTTTGTTTAAATCAGTTTGCACATTTGCTACTGTTATATTAAAAAAAATACACTTTATGCATCGCCGCTTAGCTAGGGTTAAACAAAAAAAAAAAAAAAATAAAAAAAAAAAAAAAAAATTTTTTTTTTTTTTTTTTTTTTTTTTTTTTTTTTTTTGCAAATTACTACAGCAAAAAAGGGGGGTCTGCCTAGGATGACATGATCGACAGACCATGATGCTTTGCAGGAGATGGCCTGCACCTGTCACCCTTGGGATTCCGGATACTGGCTAAGGCTCTTGCCACCACTATAGTGACTTTTTTAGGCAAGGTACAAATGACAAATTCACCACCATAGCAGGTACAAGCAAGCAAAATCTGAGGGTAATGCTACTCAATGCTAGAAGTCTAAACCTCAAAATGCATTCACTTGAGGCACTCCTTAAAATGGAGAACATCAACATCTGTGCAGTGACAGAGACGTGGTTCAAGGCTCCAGAGAGCACACCTGCATTAACAGGTTATAAGTCATACCACACCTTTTGGCTACCTAACCTGGACCGAAACACTAAAGGTGGAGGTGTGTCCATATTCATTAAGGCTATTCACACCTCCAGGCTAGTTGCTCAGCATAATGCATCCGAGATTATGCAAGTGCAACTAACTCTGGGCAAGACTGCAATCCAAATTGTAACTTGCTACAGATCCCCCACCATGCCCAAGGATTCCCACACCTCATTTTTTGATACACTGGAAAATATTAGGGTACAACCCAACACCCTAATAATGGGGGATTTCAACCACCCCACCATTAACTGGGAAAACTACTCATGTACCAACCCTTTTGCACAACATTTTCTGAAATTCATGAATTCCAACACCTTGGATCAACTTATCCACACCCCCACCAAGGGCAGCAATATCCTAGACCTGGTCATTACCAACATGGGCAACTGGTGTTCCACACCAGAGGTCAATCCCTCATTGGTCAGATCTGATCACAAGCTAATCACCCTAGACATCCACATCCTGCCCCCATTAGGGAAACTACCATAAAAAAATGTCTCCAAAGCCAACTTCACGCTTCTTAAGACAGAAGTGTCAAACTTTACAACACCCACGCAGATGGACAATAGAGGTATGAGTGCAGAATCCTACGCAAATGAACTTTATATGCACTTACATGAGTGCATGGATTGTTCTATCCCTAACAGAACCAAGATGCTATCCTCCAAAAAAGGAAGCTAATCTGGTTGTCCTCTGCCATAAACAAACTCTACAACAGAAGAAAGAAACTGTTGCAAAAAAGAGTAAAATCCCATGATTGGAGGAACTCCCTGGTCAGCCTCAGTAAGAAGCTGAGATCCCTTATAAAATCCACCAAAGGTAGTTATGAAAACAAAATTGCCACTGATTCTAAAGACAACCACAAAGCATTCTATAGCTATGTCAAGAATCCCATTGGCAACACTCAGAACTGCTCTGAGTTACAGCACAATGGCACTAAATATACAGAACCAATTGATAATGCCAACATCCTGGCAGATAGGTTTAGTGCTAACTTTACCCCCGCTCACCCCTTAAAGGGCTCATCTTTATACCGGAAGAATGCAAAGTTCCAGTAATCACAGCTGCACAGGTAAAAAACACACTCTCCAAAGCCAAGAACACAGCATCCATGGGACCTGACAAAAATCCCAGGCTGCATTCTACATGAACTACAGAATGAACTGGCACCCCACCTAAGCACCATGTTCACTCATAACCTCACCTTAGGCTTTGTGCCCACTGAATGCCGCACAGCGATGGTTATCCCACTCCACAAAAGGGGAGCCAGCACGGACCCTGGGAACTACCACCCTATTAGCCTAACGAGCCTGGTCTGCAAGGCCATGGAATGTATCATCATGAAACTTATAAACAAAGACACTGGTAATCATTATTCTGCTGCAGTTATTACTGCTTGGTAGTAGCCTGATTAAATTGCAACTGTTATTCTAAGCCTTTTGGTTTAAGCACTTGGACTTCAAACCAGTTGTTTTACATTAAGAAGGTTTGTGGACTGCAGTGTTGTGGCAGGATAGTTAGCTTACATCCTTCTAAGTTGGGAATTACTGATTGAAGGCTCAGTGTCTGTTATTCTAAAAGCGCATTAGTTCTGGTTTAAGCGCTTTGGCTTCAGGCCAGTTATTTTACTTTAAGAAGGTTTGTAGTCTGCTCTCTTGTGGGAGGAGAGGCTAGATTCTGCCCTTCTGAGCTGGGAATGTCTGGTTAAAGGCTTATTGTGCCTGCTTATTTGATCTGTTTCTTTCTGAAATCTGTGCACCTTGTTTGCTGTAGCATAGACTAAATTCAGACCTGCTGAATCTAGATTTGTTTGTATACCCTGAGTACTAATCCAGACCATCTTTTTTTGGAGAAGGTTGCCATGCACCCTAGTGGCAGGAGTGTGCAGTTAGAACTTATCTGATTGAAGACTGCTGGAATGGGGCTCAGTTTTTAGCTTTTTATGAGTTAATTGATTTGTTTGTTTAAATCAGTTTGCACATTTGCTACTGTTATATTAAAAAAAATACACTTTATGCATCGCCGCTTAGCTAGGGTTAAACTATTCCCAGTGCCATAAAATCTGTTCTTCAAATTTTCCCTTAGAACTAGCCAGTTTTTTTTTTTGTTTTACCATTCAAATCTGTTTCTTTGAGCTCAGCACTTGTTCAGAACTCGTTGTAAGCACTAAATAAACTACAAATTACTACAGCACTCAACTTTCCTCACTTGTCTAGAGGAAGACATTTTTTAGTACTTAATAAATAAGCACATATCCAGGCACGTCTAAGGGTCAGCTCCCATTTTTCTCTCCTGTCTACCTGATGCATCTGGGCATCTTGGGGCAATGCAGCAATCGCCTCATGTACACAAACAACCCTCTCCTCCTGACATCCAACACTACAACCTGTGAGAGATGCACTTATATAGTCAAACTGGAAGCAACATTCTCTTCACCCAAGACTGGACTAGACAGTCAAGAGGAGAAGGTAAACACTTGCACCACATCACACTCATCATATAGTCCCTCACAACCTACACCACCAAAACATACACATAGAAACACAAAACACACACCTACATTCATGGAGGCGCTCAATAAAAATCAGCTCAAGCAACAGAGACCCCAAAAGCAGAAACACAAGCAACCTCCACCCCCAACACAACCCAAATGACACATAGCCCACAAATTCAGTGTGCCACTCAACCACAGCCCACAAGGCATAACAACGTACCCAGCACTCTAGTCATAGGTGACTCTATAGTCAGGCACACTGATGTTCCACTCACCAGGCTAAACAAGGAGAAAGTTACTGTTAGCTGCCTGTCTGGTGCCAGGATCTGCCACATAATGCATGCACTCAAGTCACTCCACAACAAGTACAAATATGACTCTGTCATTGTCCATGTTGGTGTGAATGACCTGAGATGCACCTCCCTGGACTACATGAAAAGAGACATGGAGGAGCTTTCTGATCTTGTAGACCAGGCAGGTATGAGCCTAGCCCTGGGGAGCATCCTGCCATCACCCATAATGATACCACAGTACAAGGACAAATGATTGACTTCAACAATTGGCTAAGCTTCTGGTGTCTTTTTTTTTTTTTTTTTTTTTTCCCCCCCCCCCCCCCCCCCCCCCCCATAATCCCCATAGGAAACACCAAAAAAATGCATGGATCAATAGAGGTATGACTGCTGAATCCTAGCAAATGAACTTTATATGCACTTACATGAGTGCATGGATTGTTCATCCCTAAAAAGAGTAAAAAAATAACTTCCCCTTTTTTAAAAAAAAAAATTGCGAGTAACCAGAGAACTCCTGGTCAGCCTCAGTAAGAAGCTGAGATCCCTTATAAAATCCACCAAAGGTAGTTATGAAAACAAAATTGCCACTGATTCTAAAGACAACCACAAAGCATTCTATAGCTATGTCAAGAATCCCATTGGCAACACTCAGAACTGCTCTGAGTTACAGCACAATGGCACTAAATATACAGAACCAATTGATAATGCCAACATCCTGGCAGATAGGTTTAGTGCTAACTTTACCCCCGCTCACCCCTTAAAGGGCTCATCTTTATACCGGAAGAATGCAAAGTTCCAGTAATCACAGCTGCACAGGTAAAAAACACACTCTCCAAAGCCAAGAACACAGCATCCATGGGACCTGACAAAAATCCCAGGCTGCATTCTACATGAACTACAGAATGAACTGGCACCCCACCTAAGCACCATGTTCACTCATAACCTCACCTTAGGCTTTGTGCCCACTGAATGCCGCACAGCGATGGTTATCCCACTCCACAAAAGGGGAGCCAGCACGGACCCTGGGAACTACCACCCTATTAGCCTAACGAGCCTGGTCTGCAAGGCCATGGAATGTATCATCATGAAACTTATAAACAAAGACACTGGTAATCTTCAAACTCTGGACCCCACCCAGTTCAGGTTTGTAAAAGGCAGATCATGTCTCCTAAATCTGATAGACTTCTTTGAAGCAGTCACCAAAGCCGTAGATGAGGGTAATGTGGTCCACACAGCCTATCTAGATCTTGCCAAGGCTTTTGACACCATCCCTGACTCTGGAATTATAGATAAACTCACTAAACTAGGTATAACTCCCTATGTCACAAGATGGGTTGCCAACTGGCTCACTGACAGAGCCCACGCTGTGAAAGTAGCAGACTCCAAATCCAATTTCAGACTAGTGACAAGTGGAGTACTACAGGGCTCAGTCCTGGGTCCTCTCCTGTTTGGTATCTACTTTTCTGAAGTACAGGTTAAGACAGAAGGTCTTTGGCTAATGAAGTTCACAGATGACTGCAAACTAGGAGACATAATCAAAACTCCTAACGATGTGGACATCCTACAAAAGGGCCTCACTGAGACAGATGCCTGGTGTCAAAACCATGGCCTCAAGCTCAATGCCAAAAAGTGCATTGTCATCCCCTTTGGTAAAAACTCTGCACCCATTAACTACTTCATAGGTGGTAGTCTACTTAACACCAAAAGTGTGATAAGAGACCTTGGGACACAGGTGGACTGTAGCCTCTCCTTTGATAATCCCATCACCACAGTAGTCAGGAAATCCTTCTATGTGGCACACCTCATCACAAAAGGCTTCTCATCCAGGAAAAATAGGTCATTGTTCCCCTCTACTCATCACTCATTAGATCCATTATACAGTACAAGGCCCCATTTTGGTATGTACCTCACAAGACATCTACAATAACTGGAAAGGCTGCAGAAATACCTCATAAAGAGGATTACCAGCCTCAAACAGATGCCCTCGCAGTCTGTCTCATAAACCTCCAGCTTTACTCCTTCGCATATCACCTACTCAGAGGTGATCTCTGCCTAACATACAAAGCTATGTCAAACCCAGAGCTGTTGGACATGCTCCACTTAAGAAAAGCCCAATCCCTCCAAGCTACACAATCTAGGGACCTAAACCTTGTCACTACAATAAACAGAACATGCTGCAGGGATAGATTCCTGTCCCAGAGACTTCCTATACTCTGGAACAAACTACCTATCTATATCAAACAAAGCTCCTCGTTAGCACTCTTCAAGAAATATCTTGATGATTGGATGGGAGATAGGAAATCAGTTTGCACATTTGCTACTGTTATATTAAAAAATACACTTTATGCATCGCCGCTTAGCTAGGGTTAAACTATTCCCAGTGCCATAAAATCTGTTCTTCAAATTTTCCCTTAGAACTAGCCAGTTTTTTTTTTGTTTTACCATTCAAATCTGTTTCTTTGAGCTCAGCACTTGTTCAGAACTCGTTGTAAGCACTAAATAAACTACAAATTACTACAGCACTCAACTTTCCTCACTTGTCTAGAGGAAGACATTTTTTAGTACTTAATAAATAAGCACATATCCAGGCACGTCTAAGGGTCAGCTCCCATTTTTCTCTCCTGTCTACCTGATGCATCTGGGCATCTTGGGGCAATGCAGCAATCGCCTCATGTACACAAACAACCCTCTCCTCCTGACATCCAACACTACAACCTGTGAGAGATGCACTTATATAGTCAAACTGGAAGCAACATTCTCTTCACCCAAGACTGGACTAGACAGTCAAGAGGAGAAGGTAAACACTTGCACCACATCACACTCATCATATAGTCCCTCACAACCTACACCACCAAAACATACACATAGAAACACAAAACACACACCTACATTCATGGAGGCGCTCAATAAAAATCAGCTCAAGCAACAGAGACCCCAAAAGCAGAAACACAAGCAACCTCCACCCCAACACAACCCAAATGACACATAGCCCACAAATTCAGTGTGCCACTCAACCACAGCCCACAAGGCATAACAACGTACCCAGCACTCTAGTCATAGGTGACTCTATAGTCAGGCACACTGATGTTCCACTCACCAGGCTAAACAAGGAGAAAGTTACTGTTAGCTGCCTGTCTGGTGCCAGGATCTGCCACATAATGCATGCACTCAAGTCACTCCACAACAAGTACAAATATGACTCTGTCATTGTCCATGTTGGTGTGAATGACCTGAGATGCACCTCCCTGGACTACATGAAAAGAGACATGGAGGAGCTTTCTGATCTTGTAGACCAGGCAGGTATGAGCCTAGCCCTGGGGAGCATCCTGCCATCACCCATAATGATACCACAGTACAAGGACAAATGATTGACTTCAACAATTGGCTAAGCTTCTGGTGTCATTTAAGGGCATCCAGTATCTGTCTGCCTAGGATGACATGATCGACAGACCATGATGCTTTGCAGGAGATGGCCTGCACCTGTCACAATTGGGATTCCGGACACTGGCTAAGGCTCTTGCCACCCCTATAGTGCCTTTTTTAGGCAAGGTTCAAGTGACAAATTCAACACCATAACAGGTACAAGCAAGCAAAATACGAGGGTAATGCTACTCAATGCTAGAAGTCTAAACCTCAAAATGCATTCACTTGAGGCACTCCTTAAAATGGAGAACATCAACATCTGTGCAGTGACAGAGACGTGGTTCAAGGCTCCAGAGAGCACACCTGCATTAACAGGTTATAAGTCATACCACACCTTTTGGCTACCTAACCTGGACCGAAACACTAAAGGTGGAGGTGTGTCCATATTCATTAAGGCTATTCACACCTCCAGGCTAGTTGCTCAGCATAATGCATCCGAGATTATGCAAGTGCAACTAACTCTGGGCAAGACTGCAATCCAAATTGTAACTTGCTACAGATCCCCCACCATGCCCAAGGATTCCCACACCTCATTTTTGATACACTGGAAAATATTAGGGTACAACCCAACACCCTAATAATGGGGGATTTCAACCACCCCACCATTAACTGGGAAAACTACTCATGTACCAACCCTTTTGCACAACATTTTCTGAAATTCATGAATTCCAACACCTTGGATCAACTTATCCACACCCCCACCAAGGGCAGCAATATCCTAGACCTGGTCATTACCAACATGGGCAACTGGTGTTCCACACCAGAGGTCAATCCCTCATTGGTCAGATCTGATCACAAGCTAATCACCCTAGACATCCACATCCTGCCCCCATTAGGGAAACTACCATAAAAAAATGTCTCCAAAGCCAACTTCACGCTTCTTAAGACAGAAGTGTCAAACTTTACAACACCCACGCAGATGGACAATAGAGGTATGACTGCTGAATCCTACGCAAATGAACTTTATATGCACTTACATGAGTGCATGGATTGTTCTATCCCTAACAGAACCAAGATGCTATCCTCCAAAAAAGGAAGCTAATCTGGTTGTCCTCTGCCATAAACAAACTCTACAACAGAAGAAAGAAACTGTTGCAAAAAAGAGTAAAATCCCATGATTGGAGGAACTCCCTGGTCAGCCTCAGTAAGAAGCTGAGATCCCTTATAAAATCCACCAAAGGTAGTTATGAAAACAAAATTGCCACTGATTCTAAAGACAACCACAAAGCATTCTATAGCTATGTCAAGAATCCCATTGGCAACACTCAGAACTGCTCTGAGTTACAGCACAATGGCACTAAATATACAGAACCAATTGATAATGCCAACATCCTGGCAGATAGGTTTAGTGCTAACTTTACTCCCGCTCACCCCTTAAAGGACCCATCTCTATACCGGAAGAATGCAAAGTTCCAGTAATCACAGCTGCACAGGTAAAAACACAATCTCCAAAGCCAAGAACACAGCATCCATGGGACCTGACAAAAATCCCAGGCTGCATTCTACATGAACTACAGAATGAACTGGCACCCCACCTAAGCACCATGTTCACTCATAACCTCACCTTAGGCTTTGTGCCCACTGAATGCCGCACAGCGATGGTTATCCCACTCCACAAAAGGGGAGCCAGCACGGACCCTGGGAACTACCACCCTATTAGCCTAACGAGCCTGGTCTGCAAGGCCATGGAATGTATCATCATGAAACTTATAAACAAAGACACTGGTAATCTTCAAACTCTGGACCCCACCCAGTTCAGGTTTGTAAAAGGCAGATCATGTCTCCTAAATCTGATAGACTTCTTTGAAGCAGTCACCAAAGCCGTAGATGAGGGTAATGTGGTCCACACAGCCTATCTAGATCTTGCCAAGGCTTTTGACACCATCCCTGACTCTGGAATTATAGATAAACTCACTAAACTAGGTATAACTCCCTATGTCACAAGATGGGTTGCCAACTGGCTCACTGACAGAGCCCACGCTGTGAAAGTAGCAGACTCCAAATCCAATTTCAGACTAGTGACAAGTGGAGTACTACAGGGCTCAGTCCTGGGTCCTCTCCTGTTTGGTATCTACTTTTCTGAAGTACAGGTTAAGACAGAAGGTCTTTGGCTAATGAAGTTCACAGATGACTGCAAACTAGGAGACATAATCAAAACTCCTAACGATGTGGACATCCTACAAAAGGGCCTCACTGAGACAGATGCCTGGTGTCAAAACCATGGCCTCAAGCTCAATGCCAAAAGTGCATTGTCATCCCCTTTGGTAAAAACTCTGCACCCATTAACTACTTCATAGGTGGTAGTCTACTTAACACCAAAAGTGTGATAAGAGACCTTGGGACACAGGTGGACTGTAGCCTCTCCTTTGATAATCCCATCACCACAGTAGTCAGGAAATCCTTCTATGTGGCACACCTCATCACAAAAGGCTTCTCATCCAGGAAAAATAGGTCATTGTTCCCCTCTACTCATCACTCATTAGATCCATTATACAGTACAAGGCCCCATTTTGGTATGTACCTCACAAGACATCTACAATAACTGGAAAGGCTGCAGAAATACCTCATAAAGAGGATTACCAGCCTCAAACAGATGCCCTACGCAGTCTGTCTCATAAACCTCCAGCTTTACTCCTTCGCATATCACCTACTCAGAGGTGATCTCTGCCTAACATACAAAGCTATGTCAAACCCAGAGCTGTTGGACATGCTCCACTTAAGAAAAGCCCAATCCCTCCAAGCTACACAATCTAGGGACCTAAACCTTGTCACTACAATAAACAGAACATGCTGCAGGGATAGATTCCTGTCCCAGAGACTTCCTATACTCTGGAACAAACTACCTATCTATATCAAACAAAGCTCCTCGTTAGCACTCTTCAAGAAATATCTTGATGATTGGATGGGAGATAGGAAATTCATCCCAGGGATCACCTCTGTGGCTCTGCTCGACAGGGGCACAGGAAAATAATTTTCTTGGGTGGCGAAAGCCAGGGTACCTTTTTGTCTAGGCTTATATAGGGCCTAGGACCAATAGCCTAGTACTTACCTATGAACCTATGAAACAAAATGCATGCACCAATAATGACAAAACTGCCCACATCATAACATTTCCATCATAAAAGTCTACTTGAACTTCTACAATTCACCAGTATCAGTAAGTATGCAGAAGTAAAAGTCATCTAAACAATTCCACATTAAAGAGATCTGTAACTAATGAAGAGGTTGCTGCTAGCAAACAATGTTATATTTCATTGTTTTATCTACAAATAAAGCGCCTGTTGCCCTTTATGAGCTTATCATTTTTTAATGTAAAATAGGCAATGTATTCCTCAAGTGCCTGTTGCCCTTGAGGAAAACATTGCCTATTTTTACATTAAAAAACGATAAGCTAGTAATATTGCAATAGGGAATGGATGGCAAACTGATAACAGGTTCATAGTTACTAGGTATATCCACCAAAGAGGACATTCTCAGGACTGCATCATCCACCCCCTTTAAAAGTACAACACAGTACAGTATGAGCAATGTATTTACTTACTGTGGGAGTAGAACACACAACCTTCTGCATCAAAAGCAAGTACACTACTTGTTGTGCTGTTAAGAATATAAGCATACTTCACATACGCAGCACTAAACTTATCTTCCCCTGAAGCTCTCAGCTCCTTGTAAAATCCACTTGACACTCAACTGTATCTTTCAACATTGCAGCACAAGAAATCTGGAAAAAGCCAAAGCCCAAAAACCAGGGACACATTTTAAACATTGCTTGTATAATCTTGGAAAGTTGCTAGAATAAAATATTGTGTTGCTACCATGAATTTCATTGCCAAGTCTTGAACACAGGACCCTGTTCACTAAAGTCAGAGCAACATATCATTATGCCAAATAAACTGTTTCTTGAGATTTGGGAAGACTGAAACTTAAATGGCTATCATTTAGTGAATTTGGTTCTCACCGTAGTTGGGCAGCCACGGTGGTGCAGTGGTTAGCATTGCTGCCTCTCAGCAAGAGGTTCTCCAGTTTGATTCTTGGCTGGGGTGCCTTGTATGCAGAGTTTGCATGTCCTCCCTGTGGTCATGTGGGTTTCCTCCAGGTGCTCTGCTTTCATCCCAAAGACATGCTGTAGGTGGATTGGACACTCTAAATTGGCCCTAGGTGTTAGTGTGTGTGTGTGTGTGTGTGTGTGTGTGTGTGTGTGTGTGTGTGTGTGTGTGTGTGTGTGTGTGTGTGTGTGTGTGTGTGTGTGTGTGTGTGTGTGTGTGTGCACCTTCCGTAGAAGGTTGGGCACCAGGCTGGCAACTCAGCACTGTAAAACTCTACTGCCAATCATGAGTGGACAGGTGATCTTCTGTGGTGACCCCTAACCGGGAAAAGAAGAAGAAGTTCTCACCATAGCTCTCAACCTCTTAGCCCAAAAAACTGGACAAAGCCAATAATAGGGGAATGCAGCACCAAAAATAGGGACACATTTCAAATATTATCTTAGAAAATTGTAGAATAAAAGGTTTTGTGTTGCCATGTACTTTCTGAAGAATATGAAGTCTGACATTCAAATGCCTGTCATTATTTACTGAATTAAATCCAGAAAACCACAGATTTTATGAGGAACAGAACAGAAGACAAATATAAAGCAGAAATCTGAGCAGCTTTGACAAGTGATGGTGGATAAGGAATTCAGGCTCTTGCTACCTGCACCCAAGGTACAGGGTTTGAGTCTGAGTTATTCTCTAACCACTACTGTTGCCTGAGTCTCTCTAGCCATCTATTTGGGGCATTACACACACACACACACACACACACACACACACACACACACACACACACACACACACACACACACACACACACACACACACACTTACCTGTTGAAAGTCCTGGCCAGCATTGAAGGATAAGTCCCAGCATTGAGGATTCCTGCTTGTAAGTAAGTTCCATAATCCAAATGTTCCCACTAGCCAGCTCCTGTGATGAAAACGTTCCTGCGAATTAAGTTCCATAATCCAAATGTTCCCACTAGCCAGCTCCTGTGATGAAAATGTTCCTGCGAGAGCAGGCTGGATATCCAGCCTGCAGATGTTGCAGTCCAGTCCCCTTCCAGTCTGTGTGGGTCTAACTGCACAGACCTCTGGGCATTTCTGCAATCTGCTGCCTTCTGTCTAATCCAGACTGCTCTTAACTCAGCCTGGATTCTGCACGCATGCATGTGTAGCTCCGTGAATGCTCACACACATGCACAGAGTCCGTTCTGGAAGTCTTTACACGTATTTTTATTTTCCAGTTTTCTTTCTTTTTTATGTTTTTATGTTTTATTTTCAGCTGGGGGGGTGGGCTGCAGTCCTGCAGTCCAATGGGACGAGCCGCCCTTGCTAGGTTGGACATTCTAAATGCAACACAAAAAATTCATGAAGACTATGAGTGGAATTCACAAAACTTTACTGCTTCACGATGAGCAATTTTGCTTGCCAAGCAGAATTGCACAGGTGTGTGCAATTCAGGAAACAGAGCTACATGATGTGACCAGCAGAAATAACATTGCTGTCCATGTTATATGCTAATGACCACACAATGAACTTTTACTTCCTCAGAGCTTATCTCCCTGGGCCTCTACTGAAAATGGACATATATCCACTTAGACTAGCCTGGTCAACACATGTAAAATAAAATAAATAAAATAAATGAAGCACCACATATTCTATTGAAGCAATAAGCATGATGGAGTGGTTCACAAGTATTTAAATGCTGAGCGGTGATGCTGTGTTGAATTGTGATTTACTGTGGAATTGCCTGGTAAAAGAAGTTTTATTTCAGTTTATATTTTATTTCTTACCACTGTTTTTTCACTGTTTATAGGAAGGAAGGAAAGGATAGTTTGTAGACAAACATATTTTGATTTATATTTTGTTGTTTTACCTTTAATTTTCACTGTCTGTTGTTACAAAGTGATAGGTTTTAGACATGCAAACTCTAGGCATTCTAAAGGACCTAGTCAGCTATAAAGTCACACAAACTGCAGGGCAGACAAACCAGAACTTCTCAAACAATTCTATCTTTGTTTGTAATTTAGTGATCTTTATTGTTAAAAAGAGATACAACTGCACACTATAGTTAGTGTGTGACAAAGAAATTCCAGCTTTTGGCTGACTTCCAGAATTTGCACGATAAGAGAAACAACTTTACTGGACTTACTTTAGTATTTATTTGTGTATTTTTTATGTGATTTTTCTCACAGAAGTTGATTTATGTCCTCTTTGAATTCTGTGTTAACTGATTTTGATTATTATTTTTTTTATATTTTTTATTAATTTGAAACTGAATATGGATTCTTTAATTGAGTATGCCATTAAGGATGTGCTAAAACACAAATATCTTCTACAGTGTAGTGAATGCTATGCATATTTAAAGGTAATGCCTGATAACACTGGTGATCCATATTCCTCATGTCAAAAGTCGGATGATTTTCTTACCATTATTAGTAGTAAATCTAAACTTACTAATGACAATTACACTTGTGTAATTGGCACGGCTTGTTGAACTGTTGTTACATATATTAATGACTGGACTGGTGAGATAAATAATGTTAGACAAAGAGCAAATAGAATACATTTAGGAAAGGATGTGTCTATTTTCTGTAAAGATCACTCACCCCCTATCAAACAAGATGATGCCCCTGACCACTTTGGAAATCTGGATACAAATATTCAGCAATCTGAGTATTCAGAGTATTTAGAAGGGAATAAAGACTGAAAGGAAGATGTTCACAAGAAATAACAGGGAAGAAAAAGAAACTGATAAATGTTTGTAAAGTAAAGAGAAAAAATTCTAAAACGAACAGTGCTTTGTTATGTAACAAGAAGATTACAGGGAATGATAAAATTTTTTCAAAAAAATTCAGTCTATAGAAAAAGGCAATGTTCTTCCAACAGAGAAGGTAGAAAAAAGAGGCAAGGGGCAGATGAAAAGGAGGAAATTAAAGCTAAATGTGTTAGGACTGAAGAATATTACTGTAAGAAAAAAAATGAGAAAGACAGATGTTGACAACATGACTCAAGCTGGGGATGTACAAAGCCAGCTGGATGAGAACTGTATCCATGCAAATGTAATACACAATGAAAACAGTGGGATTAATAAGACTAATGGTGATGGAGATCATTCCTTTGTAACAACTGATAGAGCACATATCACTGAATTAGAAGTTGAAGATTCTTCTGATCAGAGAATATTCTTGTAATTGGAGGTTCAATTATTACAGGAACTGATACTTACATTAGCAAGGAAGATAATAAACATTGAATACTGTTATGCTTCCCAGGAACAAAAATAGAGGATGTGACACAATCCTTAGAACAACATAATATAAGGAAGTATGGATCTGTTTTTATTTATGTCAGTACAAATGGTCTCATCCGCAAACACTCTCTGACTGTTAGTCGGGAACTTACAGCCCTCTTAGGTAGTATAGCTTGTACTGGTGTCAGGATGTATTTTTCACAAATCACAAATAAAAAGGTGAGTCATGCCACAGTGAATGAAAAGTTTTTTTGGATTAAATACCTACATAAAAAACAATGTCCTATTTTTAAAAAATGGAAATGTGTAGAGCATCCAACCCTAATTTGTGGCACAGATGTTCAGGCAGGATGATGTATATTTGTCAAGATCAAGGAAGATAATTTTTGCAGCAGATATTTTGTAATATTTAAAAACACAAGGCACCATTTTTGCCAGATTTTATGATTTAACATTTCATACTTAGCAACATTTGATGCATCTCTGGTGGTTGTTAATGCTAGGAACATTAATAATGAAGTTTTTTTATTAGAAAATTTGCTACATTCAAACAAGATTGATGTTATTGTCTGAGAAACATAGTTAAAGAACAATGACTGGAAACCATTTCTGTCAGGGTATAAATGTGGGGTACCTGTTAAATCTTCGAATGCTCAAAATTTCGAACGTTACATGGTCAAGACCAAATGTTAGAAATTTTGAGTGCTCAAAGACAGACGTTCAACGGCACCGTACGGTGCAGATAGGGAGAATTTCCCTTTTCTGCACTGACGTGCAGTCTCAGAGTTGGTATATTTAAGTAGTGGGGGGGTGGGGGCGCAGGGGGGCTTGCCCCCTTGCCTACACTGTTAAAATGTTCTTTTCTGTGTTTTCTTTTTTTTTTTATGTTCGAACATCCAAATATCGAACATTTGGTCTTGACCATGTAATGTTTGACATTTTGGATGTTTGAACAATTAACACAGACCCTAAATGTGTTTACTGTAACAGACATTCTAACAAAAAAATCAGGTGAAGGTATTATGATAAGGATTAAAGATAATTTTCAGACCTGTGATTATTACATGTTCATTGATAACACCAATACTATAGATTGTGTAACTGTGACTATAAAGACTTCTTCTGGATAGGGGTTGCCACAGTGGATCACAAGTCCACTCATGATTGGCAGTGGAGTTTTACAGTGTCAAGTTGCCAGCACAATGCCCAACTTTCCACAGAAGGCACACACACAGGGCCAATTTACAATGTCCAATCCAGCTACAACATGTCTTTGGGAGGAAACTGGAGCACCCAGAGAAAACCCATGCAACCACAGGGAGAACATGCAGACTCCACACAGAAGGCACCCCAGCCAAGGATTGAACCAGGAAACCTTTTGCTGACAGGCAGCAATGCTAACTGCTGCACCACCATGGCCGGCCAACTGTGACACTAAAGACAATCCAGGAATATTTAACATTTGTTGGAGTTCACAGACCACCAAAGTTAAGTGCTGATGACCTAGAAGAATTCATACATTTCTTGCATGAAACAGCAGGGAAGAATAATAGTGGCTGGGGATTTAAATTTATCAGAAGCAGACTGGAATTCTATTGATTCAATATCATTAGTAAGGCAATTATAAACAACATATGTTCAGGAACAATTGCTTCCGACTTTAAAAAAAATCTCGCAGGGAACAGAGTATACTAGACATTCCCCCAGATTCAGCAAGCATTCATGCAGGAATCACTTATTCCTGCACGGAAGTGACCGTGGCTGTTCAGCACGGCAGTGCACCATGCATATGTATGAAGGCATGCTGCCATGCTATAAAATGGACATGGTTTGTGTACGAGTGCAGGGGGTGTGTCTGAGAGCAGAACTCTCAAAATACACATGCCACTGCACTCCAGAATTGATATTCAGCAATTAAAAATGAATGAAACTCTCCACGGACACTTTAGTGTCTGTGGAGAAAGTAAGAGACAGCACCCCCCAACTGCACAGATCTTCACGGAATGTCCAGATGTCTGAGGCATATCTTTGGTGTGTTCCACCTAAAATATTCACCTGTCTGGTAAATACCTGTGAACTGAAATCATTAAATAATGACAAATATTTGAGTGTAAGACTCTCACCCCAGAAAATAAATGTTACTCCAAAGCCCGCCATTCTATCAATGTATACGATTCAAATATCAATATTCAAAATATATTCTAGTTTATTCATTTTTTATCCCGAGTGCCAATAAAGTTTAAGCGTAGCTGGGCAGGTTTGCCCATCACGCAGCTATGCACAGCACAGTTTAAATACAAAAAGTAGCTAAATAGAAATATACACAGTGCTAACAGTGAAACCAGAATAGCATAATGGTTAGAGTGTTGACCTAACATCCAGCAGTCACAATTCGAGCCCCGCAGCAGCCCATACATTTTCATATGTGAAACACAACTAAAATGTATTTTGGAACAAATAAATAGTGAATATCAAGTATGTATGTTAACTACGGTAGTGTAGCAGCTCCAAATGTGAGATGTCACTGAAATATAAAGTTTAAGCGAGATTTAGTGTAGCTAAGCAGATTTGCGCACTGGTAAGCAGGGCTCAGCATCTACCCCTTTAAGCAATAGTTATCTCAGCTAAGCAGGTTTGTCCAGTTGTTAGCCGAGCTCAGCAAATTCAAAACTGTCGAATCACAACAAAGGGTGGGAAATTGGCCATATTTAAACCTCGCAGGCAGGAATACAGCTCATAACAGGTTGTAGCGCCCACTGTAGGCACTATTGCTGGTGTAGGTGTGCATTTTTGGGTGCAGTACTGAGGCTTTCAGGAGCCCTGGGTCAAGGTCAGACTCCTTATTAAAGACCATGAAGGGCGACTGCTGCAGGACCAGTACCAGGGCTCCCAATATAAAGCATAGGGCTGGGACACTCTTGCCTGAGATCTCACTACTGCCACTAGCATCCCTCGGACTGGTGAGCAGGTCCGGCACCACTATGCTGACCTGAGGTGGAGGAAGAGGGACCTTTTGGACCAATGGGTCCAGGAAGCCCAGGCAGGGAATGCTCCAGCCGTGTGTAAGTATTACTCAAAATAAGTGTTTTCTAAAGTCCTGCCTGTGTATGTGATGGATAGGTATGCATAAATGTTTTTCTTATCACCTGTACAGCTCCAGCTGAGCGAGCTATGAATCAGAAAGTCTATGCAAACAGGCTGCTAAGGTTGCGTCGCAAGGCTGGTAAGTAATAATCTAGCTTGTGGTATTCATAACAAAGAAAGATAAAGGAGTAGAATGTCAGCTGGCAGTATTAAAAATGAATAAAGTAGACAATATTACAGTAATAGTCTCATATAGGTGATTCATGAATAAAACTGTAACTGCTTCTAAATATAAAACAAAACCCTGGACTGGTTGTGTTTACTCTGGCATGGTATGATTTGAAATGTGTACAGGTTATGCATATCAGCTAGAGCTCTGAAAGCATTAAACAATCAAGTCTCATCTGACAAAGTTACTGCCCCTGTAAGACACAAGATTAACTGATATCAAAAATGTCATGCACCATGATCTGATATCTGAATAGTAATGTTGTGTTAATCACTGTTTTCCACACTGTGCTATGTCAAAAGGTATGCATAGGAATGTATGTATAAGAATGTTGTGATTACAAGGTCAGATAGTACAACAAAGAGAGAATGAGAAAGAAATCATTGAAAAAAGAAACAGCAGTTTCTCAATAGCTTCTTCTGATGAAACACACACTTGTTATACTTTTAGCAGAAACAGCCACGGTTCGAATCCCATTAGTGGTAGTAAGCTGTATGCATAAATTAAAATAGGAATTTGTGAAAATGTGTAGAAACAGTCAGGTAGTGTTAACAAACATTCCCTCCACAGGTCTTCCAGGTAAGAGAAAGTATAAAGTAGCTATAAGAAGGGTGTAATTATACTGTCTACAAACATACTACTGCCCAACCCAATGCCATAGTTGTAATAATACCTGTAGAGTAATGATTAGAGCAATGATCATTAAAGCTGTGACCACTGCAAGAATCTACATTTGTTAACTGACATCTCTCTCTCTCCCTCACCTTATCTTCACCAATAATCTAAACACATAAATGAACGGGTATGTTATCCACCAAACCTACTGTTGGGACATGTGTCCTGTTGTCTTACAAATGTTGAAATGTATTCCAATTAATGTTGGCTGTTCATTGGTGGCCTGTTGCTATCACTGTAACCTGCATGTCGGTGTAATGCCCACTGTGGTTCCATATATCATGTGTTCTGTTTGCTATGTAAATGGTCCAGATCTGTTGTTTTGGGTTAATGGGAATACTCATGCATGCTGTTATAACTAATCCTGGAATGTGTTTACCATTACTAACCAACATATATTTTACAACTGCAATACCATAGCACGTCAGGGAAGGCCAATCCCAGTGGATCCGCCTCTCCCACCACAGCTGGCCACGTCACCAGGCCCCAGCACGTCTGGGACCCACCCCAGGACTGCCTCACCCACTGGCCCTGCACCACCTTTGGGTTGAACTGCCACAGGGGATGGGCATGGGCACAGACAGGATCCTGTCACTCAAAGCCAGGTCCGGGGTCTGGTGTGTACCAAGCTCCGCTAGGAATTGGGAGATCTGCTACACCAGCTTGAGGGCTGCATGGCACAATTAGAGGATCAGCCTGCCCCTCCTGCTCAGCCCCCAGCACAGCCATCTTCGGGGCTGTGAAGGTGCAGTGGTGATTGTCCATGGGTGAGGACCTCAGTCTCACTGTATCAATTTGGGGGCTTGTGGGCTTCTGATTACTAAACACCCCTCCCCGTCCAAGTTGTTTACCCCCACATGTGTCATATATTTATTTTATTTTTATTTTATTTTACATTTGTTGACCGGGCTAGTCCAACTGGATACATGTCCATTTTCAGTGGAGGCCCGGGAAGAAAAGCTCCAGTAATGTCATACTAAATAATAAACACACTGTAAACATACAGAAACATCTAATATAAAATTTGAAAATAGTTTAAAAAAGACTAAAAAAAGTAGAAAGATTAGAGAAAGGTACTTAGATAGAGTATTACAGCATCAGATGAAGTAAAATTTAGAAAAATGACTGTATAAAAAGTGACTAGTACAATCAAGCATGGTGAGTAGTACTCAGGAGTGATAGAGTTAGGAATTAAGAAGAAAAGGTTAGTTTAAAAATCAAATAAATAGAGAAAAAAAAACGTTTAGTCAGGGTTGTTGCAAGAGCATAGCCAGTGGTTAGAGAGGAAAAGTTTTAGGTTAGTTTTAAATAGTGGGAGTGAGGTTAGGGTTGTAAAGTCTTGTGGTAGGAGATTCCATATTTTGCCAACTGAATTAGAGAATATGGTGTCTCCTGCTAAGTTATTTGATAAGGAAGTATGAATCAGCATTCTATTAGAGGAGCGTAGATTCCTCAGGTTATTGTATGGTCTTATAAAGGTAGAGAGCATTGGAATGTTGTCGGGATGGTATAGGGCTTTGTGAGTGATTGTAAGTTGGTTAAATTGTATTAGGTGAGGTAATTCAAGCCAGCCTAGTTGTTTAAGATTCAGACAGTGATGAGTCCTGTATGGAGAGTTTGTTGCAAATCTGGCAATATTGTTATATGATGTAGCTAGTTTGTTAAGATTATGTTTAGAAAGATTGGTGTATATGGGGGAAGCATATAATAAGGTAGAGATTAAGTGGGTTCTAGCTATTGTGGTTCTGGCTTCTGGTGTCAGGAAAGATTTGATTCTATAGAGAGATCCGAGTTTTCTGTTAGTAGATTTTATTGTTGTGTTTATGTGAGTGTCATATTTTAGTTGATTGTCAATTGTAATTCCTAGGAGTTTGGTATACCACCCCTGTATGCTGTCTAGTCTGTCCTGTCTTTCTCCCTACCCAACCTACCTCCCCAAATATACCTACTATCCTTCCCCAACATCCCACTCTCACCTTAAACAAAAAAAGGGTAATCTGTTCCCAAATGCAGTATATATGCACAGCTGTTGCTGTTGAAGAAATGGACAGCTATGAACCTTTCCTACACCCATCCTGCACATCCCTAGCTATCTTTCATATTGTTTTTCCCTCTTCGTGCCCCCTTTTTCACTACTTTCCTTTCACCCCTTTTTTCTTTTCTTTTAAAGAAAATAGCATGGGGTAAGTGGGAGTAAGCTATTTTAAGCAGCAGTAAGTGGGTTTAAGTGTGTCTGCATGTTGCTAAGCTATGGCTACACGGATTAAGCACTTTAGCATCACTTAGCTCTGCGTAAACCCATTTACAACTGCTTAAAACTGCCTTAATCACCTTGTCTCCATCAGCAGCTGTTCTGCCCAGCAACAAAATGATCAGACCTGCAAGTCTTGAACCTAGCACCCTGTACATCTAGGTCAGAGCAATATACCACTACTCCACCAGAGCTATGATAACACATACTTTATTTTTAAATATATTATTCAGTACAGGCAAAAAAATACTATATGCAGGTAAAGAATATTATATGCAGCTATACATTTGAATTTAGACAAAGAATATATACATATATAACGTAATATAACTATATATGTCTACATATCAAAAAAAGGAATATATATATATATATATATATATATATATATATATATATATCTATCTATATATATATATATATATATATATATATATATATATATATATATATATATATATATATATATATATATATATATATACATATATACACCTATATATATATATATATATATATATATATATATATATATATATATATATATATATATATATATATATATATATATATATATATATATATATATATATATATATATATATATATATATATATATATATACATATATATATATATACACACACACACACACACACACACACACACACACACCTATATATATATAATATCAATACTGATTATATATATATATATATATATATATATATACATACATACATATACATATATATAGGGAGACACTAACAGGTGCAGACTGCAAATGCAGATTGTGTATAAAAGTTATGTAGTATACAGAAATAGGTAAAGTAGCAGATAGCACTTCCCCATTAGCTCAGTCTGATAAGGACTAGGTCTGTAGTTCTCTTTTACATACCCATACACCATGGTTCAAATCCAGGGACTGATACTAACATGTTGTTCCAGTTCCACAGCTGTAAACCTAAATATTTGTAGAAACGCTCATCTTTTGTGAACAGATATTTTCCCCACAGGGCCGACAGGTAAAGAAATATTTGCAAAAGCAGCATGATGGGTATGTCTGTGAAATGTCTGCAAATGTACTACTGAGCAGCCCCAGTCCTACAAATAGAAGCAGGATAGCCATCCACAGTATGCAGTCCAGCCAATAAAAGCCTGTCAAGTGTCACGCTGTCATGGACTGTTTCCACTGTTGCCAAGAAACCCGCAGTAACATCACAGTAGAAGTGTGCTGAATGCACACTTACAGAACAGCAGGACAGGGAACACATTGTCACTTGTACCACTAAGTATGACAGGTATAAGCCCCTCATACCTATGTACTTAAACTTGTCATACTTTGCCCCATAGTACTTCAGGTCCACATATGTACAGGTGTGTATGTGCTGCGGTAGCTCCATGGCCCAGGTAGAGGCTAAGGGAGGGCAGAACTGTACAGTATTAAACAGTAGTGTATTGAGAAGTATCAGTGAATGCAGTTGTTAATGGAATAATGTACTCATCCCCCACCACTCACCTGCTCCAATATTATCAAAAAATGTAATATGGGTATGTTGTTACCACAACTTACTGTTGTGACCTTTGATTCCCTTTTGGTTATTCTATTTGAAACTGTGTGCATACTAACATGCCTTGTTGAATAACCATTGTTGTTGGCCTTCTGCCCTAATTATAACTGGCATGCTGTTGCAATCTTGACTGCCATTCCATTTCTGCATGTGTACTGTTTGCCATGCCATTGTTACAATTCCATTGTTCTGGGTGAATTGGAACACCCATGCATGCTGTTTTGACTAATGTGGTAATATTTTGTGCATTACCAACCAATACACCTCGTTGATTCCCACACTATAGCACATTTGGGAAGGCCCATCCTGGCGGATCCACTTCTCCCTTGGGTGGAACCACTTGCAAGGGATGGGGCTTGACCACCCCTGGCACGTGGGTGTGGTGAGCCACTTGTCACCTGGTGAGAGGTCCATGGCCTGGTGTGCAGTGTCCCCCAGTTGAAGCTGGGTGACCAACTGTGCCAAGTGGAGGGCAGACTGATGCAGCTTGAGGGGTAGCCGGCCCCTCCAGCTCCAGCACAACCACCTTCAGGGCCGTGATGGGGTAGTGGTGACTGCCATTGGGTGGGGACATTAGGCACAGTACTACCATCTAGAGGGCTCATAGCCATCTGATTCCCAACCACACTCCCCATCCAAGGTGTCTCCTGCCCCATGTGTTACACACCACCCCATCTGCTGTCTTGTGTGTCTTGTCTGTCTGCAAATGCAACCTCTCCTACCAAATGTTCTTCCCCACACTTACCTACACTCCTTCCCCAACATCCCACTCACACACAAAAAAGGCATCTTTCCCAAAAATAATTATGTTGCATACGTAGCTCTGCATTTCGCACACAGACATGGTCCCCTTACTCAGTCTACCCCACTAGCTGCCACTCATCTTGTTTTGCCCCCTGCATGCCCCCGTTACACAACTTCCCTGTCTGCCTTTTTTTATTTTCATTATTTCAAATTAGCATGGGTTCAAGCGAACATAAGCGTCACTTACTTCCATGCAAACCCGCTTACAACTACTTAAAACTGCCCTTATCCCCCTGTGTCTATCAACCACTCTTCAGCCTAGCAACAAAATAATAAACCCTTGCAAGTTCTGAACCCAGGACCCATTACATTATAGCCACAACAAGTTACCACTAAGCCATCTGAGCTGTAAGATGACGGGATGATTTCTCTAACATATCATTCAGAACAGTCAGGGTATGTACAGTGTGGAAGCACTAAACATTCTAACGATACACACACACACACACACACACACACACACACACACACACACACACACACACACACACACACACACACACACACACACACACATGCACACACACACACATATATATATATATAAATACTTACATATATATATATATATATATATATATATATATATATATATATATAGTATATATAGAGGATGCACAGAATATGAAACAGCCATTATTCCTACAGTTGCCACCTTTTCAAATAGCCAGAGTCTGATTCTTTCCTACGAATGAGAATTATTGCATGAAAACATATACCAATGCATAATGCAAAGGACATGACACCACACATTTTGCATACATATAAATGTTTATTTGTGTACTATTTCAGTTGTTTATGCCATGTCTTATAGCATTTAGGTGTTTGAAATATATAATAACTGATTAATGCAACTCTCAAGGAAAACATATGATACAATCATCCGCCAAAACTAAGATACTTTGCTGTCTAGGCTAAAGCCTTCAGTTAGTACAACAGTAAAAAACACACTTGCCTTGAAGACAAGAATCAATCAACACTTAATTACAGATGTAGTTCAACAGCATCTCTCTAGTATTTTGGAGAGTGGAGAGAGAGAATAGCTATGGGTTGGTAATTGGTTAGGTCTGTAGAGGGGCCTCCTTTGTGAAGGGGAATTATGTGTGATACTTTCCAAAGTGTGTTGACGTAACTTTCTGATAGAGATATGTTTATCAAGCTGGATACTGGCTAGGCTAGATCATCAGCTGTGAGTTGTAGGTACTCATTTGGGAGGTTGTCTGCTGCTAATTTGGTGGGTTTAAGTTTAGTTAACAGTTTCTTTATTTTGGAGGTAGGAACAGGGGAAAAAGAAAAGACAGTGGGGAGATTGCTAGTTTTAGTTAGAGGTGTGGGTTTGAGGAGGGGGGTTGTGTTGTCTAGCTACTGACAGTATGAAATGTTTGTTGAAGGAAGTAGCAATTGTTTTGGTGGTGTGAGTGATATTTGGAGTGGGAGTATCTACTTTGCCTGGGTGGAGGATAGAGTTGATTGAGGACCAGAATTGTTTTGGGTTATGTTGGGAGGAGGTAAGGGCAGACTGGTATTATTGGATTTTGTCCTGTTTTATTAGCTTTTTGACTCTATTGCATACTTCTATGAATTTCTGTCTAGTAGAGGGGTTTGTGATTTTGCACAGTGCTCCCAGGCTTTATCCCTGATTTTCATTTCAGACTTAGTGGTTTTCTGTAGCCATTGGGATGGTTGGTCCCTGGTTCTGGGAACTCTTATGGGAGCGTGATAATTAAGGATACTCAGGAGGGTCTATATTAGAAGACCAAAGACTCATTCTTTCAAATGTGTCTTGGTCGAACTTAAAAGGCTGAAAACACAAAATATCGAAGTGGCTGTTAAGCAAATTCTTTCCCTGGGAAAGAGTTTGCTTGGCCGCTTCAGTACTTTGCCATTTTCAGCACTGTAGTGTGGTCTTGGAGTTGGTATATTTAAGTAGTGGGGGTGTGGGGTTACTTAACGTAATGTTTGAAATTGATTTTTATTTTTTTTTTTTGTTGTTGGAATAGCTGTTCTGACGCTTCAACGTTGTAAGCTTTTGCTTACATAAGGTTGATTAATCACCATTCACTTTTTTAAACATTCAGTGATTTAATATAGACCCACCCAGGAAGGTATTATTAAAGTAGTCAACTGCATCATCTAGACAGAGGTACCTTAGAGGTTGCCAGTTGCAGTCTTTAAGGGATGAGTTGAATGAGAGAGGGTTAAAGTATATTTTTTTGCATATTTGATGGTATACAGGTTTTGCTTGGTATAGGTGTTTTCTGAGTAGGAAGGTTGGAGAGTGATCACTGAGGCTGTCTGCTAGGCAGCCAGCTATATAAGACTGGGGGCTCTTACTGACTAGTATCCAATCCAGGATACTAGTCAGTAAGCATACCTTTATATTTCTTATTACTGATATTCCTCACATGTTCTAACAGACTAGGTTAAAAACTTTAATACTCCTCCCCCATAAAATGTCTTACAAGGGCATATAACAGTCTTCTCTATACACTAACCTCTTGGCTGTACAGGGTCACACATGTTGTCCAGCGGTAGCCCTCATATATATGGACCCTACCCCACAACTTGTGTGGGAGTTCACAACATCACTGAAAAGATAGCAGGAATGTCAGCACTAAATAATGATAGACCATACCTATCAACCTCTTACTGCATGACATCTGGACAAAGCCTGGTAGATAAGTCGAGGACAGAGACTGAAACACAGGGCCATATTTGAAATATTGCTGTTATACACTGTGAACGTTGCTGGTGTTACAGGATTGGTTGCAACATACCCTTACTGAAGAACATGAAGTCAGAAACACAAATGGATGTTGCCATGTACTGATAGCAATCAACAGAGAGAATGCCACTGATTTGTCAAGGACAAGACCTGTGTGAGGAACAGACAAAACATATCAGCCAAACCTCTGGCCATCATGTGGATAGCCAAACAGTTAAGAGCTATGCTGACAGACTGCATTCCATGCAAAACTATCATGCACATACAAAGCCTGTAAAACTAGCAGTATTCAATGCATATAACAGCAATACTCACACATTGTCCCTAGGTCTGGAACCTTATACAACAATGTAGTTGGCATGAGTCCACAAGTCTTTTTATGAGAGGTATTCCTACCTGCTGTCTGTAATACTGCTGCCCCCACACATGAATGATGTCTTCCATACAGGCAAATTAAAGGGACTATGCCCACATGATGTAATTATTTATAGTAGTGGGTTGCTATGACATTGGCTATTGGAAGAACTACACAGCTGCCTGCATGCAATTAGCATGTGGGAAACAACAATTAGTGCAGAGGCCATCACCTGAACATGAGCATCACCTACAAAAGCCATGCTTCAACCTATTCAAACAAGCTAGATCCCTGTAGTGAAAAAAGAGAGATAGGGAGAGAGAGAGAGAGAGAGAGAGAGATAGAGAGATAAATAGAGAGAGAGAGAGAGAGAGAGAGAGAGAGAGAGAGAGAGAGAGAGAGAGAGAGAGAAAATATTAGAAACAGCATAAACAAAACCTAAAAAAAAAAAATAAGAAACAAGAACACAACTTGTACACAGAAGGAACATAAAAATAAACCAGGTATATGAAACATGTAAGCATGTAATTGAATGTAGTACTTGGTCTGTAATAATGGGATAGTCACATACCTCTCAACCTGGAATCATCAAAAATCTGGACAAGGCCCATGAAAAATAGGTACAAATCTGTACGCTGATTAACATCTAATTTGCATACATAATTACGTACCCCCACCCACTCCAATGGAATTGTGGAATACCAACTTTCAAATGCAAAGTTGCAAACTGAAGAACATACAACCAAAATATGGCACCACACCAGAGTCCCCCTGCAGCCATTCCAATGTCCCATTACCTGGCTATTTCACCCCATTTACCATAAACAATAATGTATGCATGCATACTGCTTTACTTCTACAATGATTGTTTGGATTTTATTTTTACATTTTACAGCACAACAATGCAGAAACACTAATAGACATCTGGTAATGTTAGAGAAATGTACAAATTGTATAGTGTACAATTCTGCACTTAAAGGGTTAAGAGTTAATACATTTATTCTATGTAAAATGTGTAAATACTAGTGGTCTCTGTAAAAGCTGCTGACACCTAAATGTCTGTTGTTCTTGCTGTGGAATGTTGAGATAGAGGCCTCACACTAGCAACAGATAAGTGTTGTGTTAGGAAGAGACAGTTACAGGACCATAACTCAAAAACTAGGTTTGACAGGGCAAGCCCTGTGGACAAGCTAAATTCTGAAAGATGTTTTGTAAACGTCAGCAATTAACTGATAAGCACCTGCTGTGTACGTGCAGAGAACTGTATAGTGTACGTGCAAAGAACTGTATAAAAACAGCAGGCTGAGCTATTGAAAATCAGGCAAACCTTGTACCTATATGCTTTGTCTCCTTGCTGCAAGTAATAAAGGATGCCTTTCTGAACCTTACATGAACTGATCTTTAAATTTTCTTTAACAGATTGGTGCTTTGAGCCGGATCCCTCTATTCACCTCGGATCAGATGGCCAGGAGGCTGAAACCGTACGGGGAAGAAACCAAATCAAGACCTCTGACTGAATTGTCGTCAAAAGAGGCCAGTCACCTTCTGATCTGAGATTGAAGGACGGGTATCCATGAATCAGTGGTCAATCACGTAGGCTCAGGTAGGGTGAGTTTTGCTATTCTGTTTTATTCAAGTCAGGGACAGGCAAGTGCATTTTCTGTTAGATTGTATTTTATTCAGCAGGGACAGGAAATTGCATTTTATTCTGTTAGACTGTATCCATATTCAGTCAGGGACAGGAAACTGCATTTTCTGTTAGATTGTATTTTATTCAGTCAGGGACAGAACACTGCATTTTATTCTGTTAGACTGTATTTTTTTATTCAGTCAGGGACAGAAAACTGCATTTTATTCTGTTAGACTGTATTTTTTTATTCAGTCAAGGACAAAAAACTGCATTTAATTCTGTTAGATTGTATTTTATTTCAGTCAGGGACAGAAAACTGCATTTTTTTGTTAGGTTGTATTTTATTCAGTCAGGGACAGAGAAAAACTGCAGTTCTGTCATAGACTACGTGAACAGGACAGTAGAAGGTTAGACAGTCATTCTGAAGAGACTATAACAAATCTGTGGTACACGTAAAAATTGAAGGTAATAGGTAAAATTACTAAAGGCAACTACATAGTGAGCAAATGGGTAATTATAACTGTGGTGCAAAAACATCAAAAGACCCACCATTAACAGAAGATGGTAAATATATGCAGGTACAGCGTGCAGATAATGTTAGATCTTTTGCAAAATGGGTAACTAAGTATGATTTTGACGGAAAATTAGATAAATCCTCACTTCTCAAGTTGATAAAGCAATTAAAAGCAGACTCCAAGGCGCAAGTTAAAAAGCAGCGACAATTAAGAATTCCCCAGGCACACAGATGGCTGGAGAAAGTAAATCAAAGAGACCAAAAAAAAAAAAAAAACTCTAAAACAATGTTTTTAGATAAAGAGAATAACCACCTAGTACTAGCTTCAGCATCCCCTCCCCCACCAGCATATGGGGCAAATAATCAACAGAGAGCGCCTCCTCTACATGCTGTAGTCACAGGAGGTGAGGAATCTGTAAAAATAAAACTACTTAAAGTTAGGCGTCCAACAGAAAACACAGATGATGATAAAAATTTCGAAGTCTGACGATTGTTTAGTGAAACCCAGGCCACGACTAGTGGGGAAGAAGAAGAACTCTGTCCTCTTATTGAGGTACCTAATCCCAGAGCAAGTCAGGATAACCAAGACCCTACTTTATTAGTATATAGACCCTGGAGTCCCGAAGATATTAGGAAGGCCACTGAGGGTATTCCCCACCCTAGGGTCAACTTTCCAAAATTTTCGGGGGACCTGCAAGGTATGAAGCTAAGCTATAACCTAAATGGAAAAGAGATAGAAAAAGTGGTAAGACAAATTACAGGTCCAGACTGGCACATGGTCTGTGGTGATTGAAATCCTCGTGACGCTCAGCGGAGACCCCTTCCACATAACAATGTAGGGTTAGATGCCCAGGTGACAGGGCTTACAAACCGAATTTCAGATAAGTGGAAACCACGGGCAGACTGGACCTGTATTAATCAGTGTGTCCAGCAAGAAGGCGAGTCAGTTGACTGCTATTTTGCTAGGCTCATATACTGCTTTAATAATCATTATGGGATGCAAATCCCCAATAATCAAGCAGCAGACCCCCCCCCTATGAACAACAGTTAAAAAATGCCTTTCTGAAGGGGAGTAGGGCTTCTATTAGTAGTTTTATTACAAAACACATGGTAGATCACCGTACAAGCATACTACTACCACTGTTTGAGTATGCAAGGCATGCTGAGAGGCACTTTAATAGCAAAAAGAAAAAGAAAATGCAGGTATTCTCATTCGAAGACGGGGCTGAGGTATATGTGGTACATCCAGGGAAAAAGGGCAAAAATAGGGAAGGTAGGCAGTCTGACCAACGGTCAGAAGATTTTGAGGGACGTAAAAAGAGAGGAGAATGTTTTAAATGTGGGAAGAAAGGTCACATGGCAAGGGATTGCAAAAGGAATAATAAGACAAGGACGGATGAACAAAAAGGTGATGATTGACTATATGATAGTCAGGAAGCACAGGGAAGGGTTACAATACAAAACAGGATAAATGGTAATGTAGAAGTAAAAATAGAGGAAGCACAGGATGGGGGAGGGGATGACAATAAAAATAAAAATGATGAGGTATTGCACTTGGCGCTTCTGTGCTTAGAACTCTTTTTAGCAGATACCAAGCCAGAAGTCACCCTTTTGGTGGAAGGGAGAGAGGTTAGCTTTTTGTGTGATTCTGGGGCTTCACGGACCCTGATACATCCCTCCGAATTACTAGAGTGTACACAGTCTTCGGATTACATATTTGTTAAGGCTGCAAATGGGCAGCTATACCGGCAGCCTCTCTCACACAAAATTATGATCACAGATCCTGTAACAGGGCTGACACAGAAAAGTAAAATTGTAGTGTCTGCAAAATGCCCATTAAATCTCCTAGGCAGAGACTTGATGCAGTTATTTGGCATAGTGGTGGTTCTAACTGTACAAGGGATGCAAGCACAATGACAGACTGACATCTGCAAAGTGCAGCCAAGTGGTGAGATGTTTTACTGGTACAGTCAGGACCTGATTACTACTGGCCCAGGGACTGTAACCAAGGAATTAATGGATTTGGCCATTAGTAAATTTCCCTCATTAGATATTAAGAAGCAGCCATTACTGCACTGCACCCTGTATTTTTGTGACACACAAGGGCCAGATGAGGACTACAGAAATAAGCTGTTTAAATATCCCACAGCACGGCTAGTGTTACGTAACCTATACTGGGACACAATGGGAAATAGCATAGCCAGCTGATCTCTGCCTAAAGAAATCGCAGCACTTTACAAATCTGACCTCCTACCACATGTAAGCCTCACCAAAGACAAAAACACAAAATGGGTAGAGTTGGGCAGGAATATTACCAGATGGGAAAAACAGACCAGAGAGGAACTTTCATAGCAGGGAGTACAGGTACAAAAATTGAACTGGGTAACTCAGACTAAGCCAGCAGTACACCTACATTTTCGCAAAAATATTTGACAAATACTCCTGTTAAAGGAGGAAGAGAATGCTCTAAAAGGTATTTCAGATAAACTGCGGTCCACAGGGAAATCAGATGTAGGCCTTATTCACACGGCAGGACCAGTGGTGATTATTCCAAAATCAAACTTTAGACCTCAAATACGTCAATACCCGCTGAGAAAAAATGCAGAGGCAGGGATAAAGCCCATTATAGCTGCACTCCTTAAAAGTGGTGTGTTAATTGAATCTCCTGATTCACCATGTAACACACCTTTGTTCCCAGTTAAGAAGGCAAATGGAGAGTGGCGCATGGTTCAAGACCTGCAGGCTATAAATGAGGCAGTAATACCTAGGGCACCTACAGTACCTGATCAACATACACTCTTAAATGTGTTAAAACCTCACCAGAAATATTTCTCTGTAGTAGATATTAGTAATGCATTTTTTTCAATTCTGATACATCCGGACAGTAGATTCTGGTTTGCATTTACTTATCAAGGTAAAAGATACACATACACTTGACTACCACAAAGTTATTGTGAGAGCCCCATGATATTCTCACAAGAGATGTCAAGTAATTTAGCAAGATTTAGCCCACCGAGAAATAGTCAAATCCTGCTTTATGTTGATGATATCTTATTAGCAGCTTCCACTTTACAAGCTTGCCAAAAGACACACTAGCATTGCTACAATTTTTAGCTGCTGAGGGACACAAGGTGAACAGGGAAAAAATGCAGCTTTGGAAGAAACAGGTCCGATATTTGGGCTATATAATATTTGATGGAGGTAGAACCTTGGATGAGGACAGGAAAATAGCTATTTTTCAGACTGCAAAACCCATTACCAAAAAGGAAATGATGTCCTTTTTGGGTACGACTAACTTCTGTCGAAGTTGGATTCCAAACTATGCTTTGGAAGTGGCACCCTTGTCTGACCTCATATACAGAAAGCCTATGGCAGCACAGGACCTGGTGAATTGGACACCAGAGGTGGATTTAGCTTTTTGTAATTTAAAACAGTTAATAGCATCTTCTTTTGTCTTGGGGTTACCAAATTATCACAAGCGCTTTTTTCAAACTGTAGACTGTAAGCACGGCTACATGACATCAGTCCTGATGCAAAAACATGGGGATAAGCATCGTCCCATTGCTTACTACTCATCACAATTAGATCCAGTGGCACGGTCCTTACCCCATTGTGTTCAAGCGGTTGTTGCAGCTGCTATGGCAGTGCAGGCTTCGGCCTCAGTGGTTTTGTTTCACCCACTTATCCTAAGGGTCCCTCATCAGTAGAAATTATTTTGTTACAAGAAAAGGTAGCATACCTTTCCCCAGCTAGACATCTCTCCTGCATGACTGTTTTGCTGAGCCAGCCTCACATGATAATTGAATGATGCACAACCCTGAACCCCTCAACTCTGCTCCCTACCCCTGTAGATGTTACTCCACATCACTGCCTGCAGGAGATTGAGCAGACGACATTACTTAGGAAGGACCTTACAGATATACCTTTAACAGATGCTGATCTGACATATTATGCAGATGGCTCATGCAAAAAAACCCCAGCAGGACAGAACCTAGTGGGCTATGCTGTAGTATCAGACACAGAGGTTATTGAGGCAAAACCCTTACCATGACATTTGTCCGCACAGGCGGCAGAATTGATTGCACTCACTCGTGCATGTACTTTAGCTAAAGGTAAGCGTGGAAATGTTTTTACTGACAGTCAATATGCTTTTTCCACGGTGCATGTGTTTGCACAGCAATGGAAAAACCAAGGAATGATTACATCAAATTGTAAACCCATAAATCATGCACAGCTCATATTGGATCTTTTAAACTCCATTCAATTACCTCAGTGTTTAGCTATCTGCAAATGTGCAGCTCACACAAAACAGCAGGATGCTATCTCAAAAGGTAATGCAAGAGCTGACGCTGCTGCAAAGCAAGCAGCTGCAGAAGCTTGTTTCCACATTGTAGAAGATTTAGAACCCTCTGAAAGTTTAAATTTGGACATGCTACAAACAATGTAATCATTGACCACACAGGTAGAAAAAAGGCGTTGGTTAAAACAGGGGGCCGTCTTCAGAGACAGTTTGTACATCTCAAAAGAAGAGAAACCAATATTACCCTCTAACCTTTTTCGATATGCAGCATTATTATGCCATGGGCAATGCCATGTCTCAACAGGGGCAATGGTACAGATAGTGAATCAGGTGTTCACTGCATATGGATTTTCAAACTACTCTAAAAAATTTTGTTTAGCATGTCAGATTTGCAATCAATATCATGCACAAGGAACAGTGCGGCCCAGTCAAGGGAGTTTCCCCACACCTCCATACCCATTTCACACCATTTGCATGGATTTTATAGAGTTAAATAAATGTAAAAATAAAAAGTACTGCCTTGTCATTATAGATATGTTCTCGAGGTGGGTGGAAGTTTTTCAAACCAGGAACCCGGATGCAGCTACAGTAGCAAAGATTCTTGTGAAATAAATTGTTCCTAGGTTTGGCATTCCAGAGAGAATATATAGTGACAATGGAACACACTTTGTAAACCAAACTATACAACAGCTAAGTAAGGTTTTTGGTATTTCTCTAAAACATCACTGTGCTTATCATCTTCAGTCTGCAGGATTGGTCGAAAGACATAATGGTATACTTAAAAGTAAACTGAGGAAATTAATGGTTGAAACTGAGAAAACCTGGTTGTACTGTTTACCCCTGGCACTGTTAAACATGAGAACAGTTCCCTCAGCAAAAGGGCTGAGCCCATATAAAAAACTGTATGGGAGGGCATATTGTACACCCCAATGGAAACTTCTCATGCCTTCAGACCAGAAAGCTGATCTTACATTAGCTAAATATATGAAGAAACTGTTAAATTCTAAACATCTGTTGCAGTCTAATTCTGTTTCAGGTTCAGAGCAGACTAAGGCACTGGAAATAACAGTAACTCCAGGAGATTCGGTGTGGCTCAAGATCATGAAGAGGAAGAACTGGGCATCACCGAAGTAGGAAGGTCCCTACCAGGTGCTTCTTTCAACACCGACTGCAGTCAAGATTGCAGAGTGAGCTTCGTGGATCCACCTGACACACTGCAAGCTAGTGAAGAAATTCGAATTGAGTAAAGATCTTACCTCTCCATCTGGACCTTAAGCACAAAAGTCTGGCTACAAAGGGCGGTCAGATCAATAGGAACTGATCCGTCTCAAACCCAGTGAAGCAATCATCAGTGCTAAGGTCCTATAGGGTAGAAAATAAGATAAAAATACCCAGATTAAGCGACATGATTGCACCAAAAAAAGTTGAATTCCATCCTTTTGGGAACACCAAAGAAAACAGAACACTGGAACGACAACCTTTTCCACAAAAATATTGTGTGGTAATTTCATTGACTGTTATTGTGGTCATTGTTTTCCTGTTTTGGCCATTTCTCTTTTCTGCCACATTTACTGAACCTAGCAAGCGTGCAGCATGGCATCCTGCTTTCAACACATATCAGGCTATCAAGTATGCATATGCAGATATCCTTAATGTCTCTAATTGTTGGATCTATGCAGCTATACCAACTGCACATGGAGGATTACCTTTAGTGGCGTCTCCACTAAATGTTATCGAGACATGGACAAGCTTGTTAAGCAACACGGCTAATATTATGTCTGCAAATGCGGTTGCCTTACAGGTGTCCCTCTGTCAAAACGGAACTGTGTGTTTTCAGAAACTTGGTAAAACTAGGGTAGGCTGGAGCCATTGTAACAAAACAGTGGTTTATAACTGCACTACAGATGATTCGGGTTGTGTGGCAAATTTCTCATCTATAAGAAAACTTGTTAAAAACTCTATAGCTAACTTTGTCCAAAAAATGGAAACTCTATTGGAAAATGTTCCAAGGACAGCAAGACTTTGGGGATCGCTTTGAGTTTATCAGCATCACCATTAAAGTGAAAGATTGTTAGTTTGTGTGTGGAAGAAAAGCATATAAATGGCTACCAAGAAAGTGGTCTGAAAGCTGCTTCTTGGGCTACCTAGTTCCAGCTATACAACACACGTTAACTTTACCTCAAGGAAAAATCCGAAAAGTTTGAAAAGTTAAAAAAACTGCCAATCCAGTAGGCTGAATTGATGCATCATAGATATATCACCATGATCTGGCTCACATCAGTGACAAAGGACTGCCCCACATGGCTCTCGGTGATGACGTCATATCATGGGCCGGCATACTACCTCAGTACGGAGTGGTAAAATCAATTTGGGAACTGAGAAAGTTGTCCAAGCTACTTGAGACATTGAGTAATGCAACCTTTTCCACCTTGGAATTGGTAACAGATAAACTAACTGCTATGAGAGCAGTAGTGCTTCAAAATCGTATGGCTCTCGATTTCACCCTGGCGGTGAAAGGAGGTACTTGTGCGTTAATCCAAGAAAAATGCTGTTCATTTATCCCAGACAATAAACATGAAATAGATAGCCATCTCAAAGTAATTCAGCAAGTATCTGCCTTGACCAAGCCAGGTCAAAATCCTTTAACAGACTTTTTCCAGAAATGGTTTGGGAGATGGGGCAGTGTCCTAATAAATCTGTTAATCGCCATTTGCATTGAAGCAGTGATATTAATGTTCTGTGGATGCTGCTGCATCCCCTGCATGCGTAGACTGGTAAAAAGCACTATAAATGCCTCAGTCTCAAAGACCGTGTACCAACAAAGTACTGAATATAAAGAACTACTAAAATTGGAGGCGGAAAAATTGTTTATTTGAGCCTAAGCCAAATGACTCTCTGACTGCAAGGCCTGAATAAAAATGGTCAAGAGAAAAAATAGACTTGTTTTAGACTCATTAAACAATAAGAATAAAGTATTAAAAGGGGGGAAATGTTAGAGAAATGTACAAATTGTATAATGTACAATTCTGCACTTAAAGGGTTAAGAGTTAATACATTTATTGTATGTAAAAGGTGTAAATACTGGTGGTCTCTGTAAAAGCTGCTGACACCTAAAAGTCTGTTGTTCCTTCTGTAGAATGTTGAGATAGAGGCCTCACACTAGCAACAGATAAGTGTTGTGTTAGGAAGAGACAGGTACAGGACCATAACTCAAAAACTGGGTTTGACAGGGCAAGCCTTGTGGACAAGCTAAATTCTGAAAGATGTTTTTGTAAAAGTCAGCAATTAACTGATAAGCACCTGCTGTGTATGTGCAGAGAACTGTATAGTATACGTGCAAAGAACTGTATAAAAACAGCAGGCTGAGCTATTGAAAATCAGACAAACCTTGTACCTACATGCTTTGTCTCCTTGCTGCAAGTAATAAAGGATGCCTTGCTGAACCTTACGTGAATTGATCTTTAAATTTTCTTTAACAGGTAAACAAAACTATACTGTCTCACAATGAAAATAGGCTTGGCATTAAAACTTCTCTGCCCTTGAAACTCACATTCATTGAAACAGCATTGAAACCCATACCACGTCTAAAGAAAATGCATCTGGCCAGTGGTGGATAAAGATTACCTTTGGGCTGTTTTAAAATCATTGGCCCCTTGCACACAAAACAAGAAACATGAATGTGTTCTTTTCTTTGATACACCTCCCTGACTTTATTAAATTATATTCCTTGTATAATACAACACACTTGTTTTAAATTATATTCCTTGTATAATACAACACACTTATTAGAGCGCATTTTAAATTTATTGTTTGAACATGTTTCCAGTAGGCTGTACAGTAGGCAATGAAACAATAATGACAAAACTGCCCAATTCAGAACATTTCCATCATAAAGGTCTACCTCCACATCCACACTATAAATAGAATGACAGTAGTGTAAGTCATAGGCATCTTGCACAGCATCTCAAACTTATTTTCAATTTCATGTTTTTGGGGGGGGAACAAAAGGTCATAAACCAGGGACACATTTTAAACATTGCTTGCATAATTTTGTAAAGTTGCTAGAATAAAATGTTGTATTACCACCATGCATTTCACAGGCAAGTTTTGAACCCAGGACCCTATGCACGACAGTCAGAAAAACATACTGCTATGCCAAATCAGCAGCCTTCTAAAAATAGGAAGACTTAAACTTAATGGCTATCATTTAGTGAATTAATTTCTCACTTCTCACCACAGCTGTCAACCTCTTAGCACAAAAAACCTGGGCAAAGCTACAATAATTGTGTCATTCTTTTATTTGAATTGTGACTTCATGACAAACCCAACTTACAGACTACATACATTAATGGGTAACATGATTTTCATTCATATTGCTGTCAGCTGCCCTCATACCTCCGTAAAGAAAAGAAACACTTTCATGACTAATTACCTCTACCTACTATACAGTATTTTGACAATGCCATGGAGTGACTCTGAAGCAAAATGCGCACACACACACACACACACACACACACACACACACACACACACACACACACACACACACACACACACACACACACACACACACACACACACACACACACACACACACATATATATATATATATATATATATAGACACACACACACACACACACACACACACACACACACACACACACACACACACACACACACACACACACACACACACACACACACACACACACACACACACACACACACACACACACACACACAAATATCCCATAGCCCTCACACATAATAATGACACCACAAAGAACACAGTTCAACAAAAATGGACAAAATGTTATCTACTTCTCTTTTATTTTGGTACAGCGTGGTGGTGAAATACTCTCTACAGCTATCCCAAGTAGTACAATAAAACATCCAATTAAATGAAAATCAAATTAAATGTTATGCAGTTTCCAGTTACCTACATTACAGCCCTCCATGTGAACTTAAGTCACTCCCCTATCCAAAATAAACCTCAACACACCATGATAGCCCTGGTAAAACACTTTCCCAAAGTTAAAAAAACATATATATATATATATATATATATATATATATATATATATATATATATATATATATATATATAAATAAAAAAAAAAATATATATATATATATATATATATATATATATATATATATTATATATCTCACAATCACAAATGAAAGATCAGCTATAAAACATGCATGCATCAGAGGGTGTCTGGTGATCTGGTGATAAAATGATAGCAGTTATAGTCCTGAAGAAAAAACGAGCAACCTATAACGGACTGCAGGACCAAAGGATATGTGCATTTCTCTACAGCAAACACACACACACACACACACACACACACACACACACACACACACACACACACACACACACACACACACACACACACACACAGATATACACACACATATCCACTGAAGGAAAAGAAAAAAAAATAATACATGGTACAGTGTCCTGATCTTAGCATGCTGGACGGAAAATGTTGAAGGTCTATTGCATCAACTAAAATTCCTTTAACAACTTTACACCAATGGAATGTTTCATCTAAAGCTACATAAATACAAAAAATTGTGTTTTTTTTTTAGGAGAGCAAGTCCCCTGCACACCTTCCCAACCCTCACAACTCAGATATGCCAATTCTGAGATTACACTACAGTGGGGAAAACAAGAAATAAATCCAATGAGCGAGCAAGAATAAATATATCCATTTCAGGCTGAGCCAGGAGCTTCCCGAGTGAGAGAGAATATAAACACTCTCCTTACTTGCATTATTCTTCGTTGTTTACAGGCAGGCCAGTTGTTCACACTGTCCTCACCTACTTGCAGGTAAGCCAGGACTCCCTAGGAATTTATAAATCCAGCGAGTGAGTGAGAATGAACATATCCATTACAAGCTGAGCCAGGAGCTTCTGAGTGAGAGAGAATATAAATAAACCCAAGAGTGAGCAAGAAAAGCAGGCAGGACCTATTATAATCCAGGAGCGAGTGACACAAACAAGCCGTTCCCGCTCGCAAAAGCATTTGATTTCAGCATACATGTGCAAGCTCAATTATGACAGGCTGGTAGCCCAGACAGAGCAGACATCATCAAGTGCGCGATGACGTCAGCAAAAGCATGAAAAATAAAAAAAATTTAAAAAAAAAACAAAGAAAAAAAATCAGAAATGAAGGGGTACCACTCTGGAATCATGGCACCCCATTTTTGGACCCCAAAACTCGGTAAAATGTGAGTAATTCGGGACAGTTGGGAGGTATGGGGATAGATGATTAGGAAAGCTGTATATGTGCCATCAGTACTTGCTGTAATGACGTCCTGCTGAACAACTGCTATGGACATAGCATCTGGCTCTGTCTGCAGTGGACCAAACCTCTCAACTGTGCAGAATGTCAAGATTTAGCCAGCATAGTGTTTGTTTTTTTCCTCCAAACATCTATATTATTCTGGCAAATAGCTGGAGATGGAAGTAATGAAGTAATGACTGACACATGAGTTTGAGACCCCACCACCTTCAGAACAGTCATGGTAATGCAAAATGTATCATGCTACCAACTTCATAGGATTGTAATAGGCATATCTACGATCTGTCCCTATATATCCCCCCCAATGCTAGGCTTTGTCCACATGTGATGCTCTAAGAGGTGGATAGGTCAGGTCATAGCTGAGGAGCCTGACACACCCTGTGAATGGACAGCTCACATATGGCAACCACTAGAGTGTCTGTCTGTGCCACTGCTAGCCCAGTTAATGGGATGTTGCCCATATCCATATGGTATCTGTGAATATGAGTATTATACATGTTTGTATTGTAAATCTAGGATACCTATATAGGGCATGAGCATAGTAAAGCACTGTTGCAGATGTGTGTGTTAAACTGCATGTGATATATTGAATTAATAACATTCAAATGTACAGTGTTCTGCTGGACAATGTTCACAGTTGTGACAGATATCTGTAGTCACATACACATATACTTGTGTTAAGTCAGCTATATTAATACTTTATCAAAATTGATTTCCCAGTTGTCAACCAGTGATGTGTACCAATGCCCAGAAGTCCTGGTATAGCAGGTTGAGACATATGATTGAGCTGTAAGACTGTAAATACAGTGTGCCATACTGACATAGAACACAAATATATACAAAGTATCCCCTAAGCATATGTATGTATGCATATGTTCAGCTGAAAGGCACAGAAGTAATAACATGGGTCACAAGCAGTCTGGAAAATAGGTTGCGCATGTTGTACATGTGTGTAATATCAGTGTCACTGCATACAACAAAATAAAATGTGTACTGCTACTGATTGTTGCATTGCCATGACACTGATATGGGTACTACAGTAGGCATGCTTATCACGTAGTAATCAGAGAAGTGTACAACTCTGTTATGACCCACTGTCCATGCCTTCCACTGACAGCTATATCAACACACACATGCACTGGATATCCAAAGTGTTGGAATGCCAGGTTTGTGTGCTGTATGCCAATGAGACCATAGAACGTCATGTCAAAATGTTTCTCACCTCAAATGTGACCCATAACCTGTACAATTCTATTGAAAAAGAAACAAAGCTGTTTCATGGAAGGTGAGCAATCACTGCCAAGTGAAGATGCAATATGAAGTTAGAGTACAAAGCAAGACAAATGGATACTGAAATTGGTACACCTTGTTTGCTGTAGCATAGGCTAGATCTAGGCCTGCTAAATCTAGCTTTGTTTGTATGCTTGTTGTTTGTTTGCTTGTTATTTTCCTGGAATGCTAATTCCACCTAAAACGTGGCTTCTCAGCGCTTCTGTGGATCCCTAGTGATATCTGCATTGCTTACTGTACTTATTTCCTTGTTTCACTTGAAAGAAAGTTACTGTTTGTCGTTTTTGCATTTAAGTTACCTGTAACACATTGCACTTAAGTTACCTGGCACTTGCTCACTAAAGCAATTATACAAGTCAGCACTAAAAATAAAAAGCACTACATCCTCACTCCCCACTGGCCCTTGTTTTCAATTATAAAGGAATTCCCAATATTATTCTAGCATGTCCAAAGGTCAGTTGTCAATCTCCTCTCCGGTCCAGCTGGTGAATCTGGGAATCTTGAGGCAATGTTACAACTGCCTCATGTACACAGACAACCCTCTCCTCCTCCCAACAAATTCCAACACATGTGAGAGATGCAACCATATAGCCAAACTGGAGGCTAAGCTCTCTTAACTCAGTACTGGCATAACCAGTCAGGAGGAGAAGGAAACCACACTCACTACAATTCCAGTCTCACATAGACCTACTACGACAGCAAACCAAACACATAATCACACAAAAACATACTCAGAGGCTCTAAATAAAGATCTGCCTAAGCAGCAGAGACCTCCAAAGCAGACACCCAAGCAACCGCTACCCCGAAACAAAACACATATCTCACAAAGCCAGTGTGCCGAACAGTCACAGCCCTTAAGGCTAAACAACACACCTGATACACTTGTAATAGGTGACTCTATCGTCAGGCACACTGACGTCTGGCTCACCAGGCTGAACAAGGAGAAGGTCACGGTAAGCAGCCTGTTGGGCGCTAGGATCCGCCACATAACACAAGCACTCAGGTCACTCCAAGGCAAGTACAAATATGACTCAGTCATTGTCCATGCTGGTGTGAATGACCTGAGACGTACCTCCCTGGACTAGATGAAAAGAGACATAGAGGAGCTCTCTGAGCATGTAGCACAGGCCGGTATGACCCTGACCTTGAGTAGCATCTTACCCTTACCAAGAATGATGCCACAATATGAAGACAAGATGATCAATTTCAACAATTGGCTTAAGTACTGGTGTCATTCAAAGGGGATCCAATGCCTGTCAGTCTGGGATGATATGTTCGACAAGCCACAATGCTTCGCTAGGGACGGCTTGCACCTGTCACCCCTGGGCTTTCGGATATTGGAAAAGGCTCTTGCTACCCCCATAGTGCCCTTTTTAGGCAAGGCTCAAAAGACAAACCTACCTCCATAGGTATCACAAGGGATAAGAAACTAAGAATCATGCTACTCAATGCCAGAAGTCTAAACCTCAAGATGCACGCACTTGAAACTCTCCTTAGCATGGAGAACATCGATATCTGTGCAGTAACAGAAACCTGGTTCAGGGCTCCCGAGAGCACCCCAGCACTACCAGGTTATACCTCATACCATGCTTTTTGGCCACAAAACTTGGACAGAACCAGAAAAGGAGGGGGGAGTATTGATATTCATCAAAGATACCCACACCTCCAGGTTGGTGGCAAAGCACGAAGCATCAGAGACTACCCATGTGCAACTAACAGTGGGTAAAACTGCCTTCCAGTTTATAGCCTGCTACAGACCACCCTCCCAAACCCAGGAACCCCACTCGGCCTTCCTGAGAACACTGGAAAATATGAAGGTCTCTCCAAACACCATTATATTGGGCGACTTCAACTACCCAAACATAGACTGGGAGCATTACTCTAGCTCCAACACCCTAACCCAAAGGTTCCTAGAATTCATAAACTCAAATGCTATGGAACAACTTGTTACCACTCCCACAAGAGGGGAAAACATACTGGACCTGATCATCACCAACATGGGGACTCTATGCTCCAGACCAGAAGTGTATCCCTCACTGGTAAGATCAGACCATAAACTGATCTCACTGGATATTCACATCCTGACCCCACCCCCTGCCCAGAAAACCACAGTGAAAAACATCTCTAAAGCAAATTTCACACTCCTCAAAACTGAGGTGGAATCCTTCAAAGCCCCCGGGCCTGTGGAAAATACAGCCCAGACTGCAGAATCCTTTATAAATGCATTCTATGAACACCTTCAGGAATGCATGGATCATGCAATCCCAAATAAAACCAAGACCCAATCCTCCAAAGGCAGACGTCCTGTCTGGTGGACCCCAGCCATAAACAAACTATACAATAGAAGGAGGAAGCTACTACATGATAGAGCAAAATCCCAAAAAAGGAAGGCATCCTGATCAGTATTAGCAAAAAACTAAGGGCACTCATAAAATCGTCTAAGGCCAGCTTTGAGAGAAAAATTGCACAGGACGCTAAGGATAATCACAGGGCTTTCTTTAGTTATGTTAGGAACCTGGGTGGGAATTCCCAGATATGCTCAGAATTAGTCCAAAATGACAAAAAATACACCGAACCCACAGACATTGCCAACATCCTAGCTGACAGGTTCAGCGCAAACTCCCCCCCCTACCAAAAGGGCAAATATCTATCCCAGCAGAGTGCTGTCCCCCTGACATCTCAGATGCTCAGGTAAGAGCCGCCCTCTCCAAAGCAAAAAACACAGCATCAATGGGACCAGACGGTGTCCCGGGCTGCGTCTTACATGAACTCCAAGAAGAGCTAAACCCAAACATAAAACTACTGTTCAATCTCAGCCTTACTACAGGATATGTACCCAAAGAGTGGCGTACAGCAACAGTGGTCCCTCTCCACAAAGGTGGTGCCTCAACGGACCCTGGAAACTATCGCCCCATAAGCCTGACTAGCTTGGTCTGCAAAGCTATGGAAAGGATCATCATGGACCTCATAAATAAAAATATTGGGAACCTACAGACACTGGATCCTACCCAGTTCGGCTTTGTTAAGGGCAGATCCTGCCTCTTAAACCCAGTCGACTTATTTGAAACAGTCACCAAGCCCATTGACAAAGGGAAGGTGGTCCACACAGCCTACCTGGACCTCGCAAAAGCCTTCGATACAATACCCCACTCGGGCATTATAGATAAGCTCACCAGCTTAAATATAAACCCCTATGTCACTAGATGGGTTGCAAACTGGCTCAAGGACAGAACCCACATGGTTAGAATTGCTGGAGCCATGTCAGACTCCAAACCAGTTACAAGTGGCATCCCACAAGGCTCAGTCCTGGGACCTCTCTTGTTCGGTATATATTTCTCGGAGGTACAGGCCAACACAGAAGGACTGTGGCTGACCAAGTTCACAGATGACTGCAAACTGGGCACCATAATCGACTTTCCAGCCAACACAAGCATCCTCCAAAAGGGCCTCATAGAAACAAACAACTGGTGTCAGAGCCATGGCCTCACGCTAAACGCCAAAAATTGTATAGTCATCCCCTTTGGCAAAAACAAAGTGCCCACAAATTACCTCATAGGTGGTAATCCATTAAGTACAGAAGAAGTAATTAGGGACCTGGGGACCCAAGTTGATAGCAATCTCTCATTTGACAACCACGTGGCCAAAGTGGTTAGAAAAACATTTTATATAGCCCACCTAATTATGAAGGGATTCCCATCTAGATTAGGGGAGGTCATCGTGCCTCTTTACTCATCTCTCATCAGGCCCATAATTGAGTATAATGCCCCTTTTGGGATGTACCTTACCAAACACCTGCAGCAACTGGAAAGACCCCAAAAGTACCTCACCAAGAGGATCAAAGGGCTCAAACAGATGCCATATGCTGCCCGGTTAAAGAAACTCCAGCTCTACTCAGTGGCATACCGCCTGCTCAGAGGCGAACTGTGCCTGACGTATAAAGCCATGTCCAACCCGGAACTAAGGGACATGCTGCACCTCAAAAAATCCAAATTCCATCGAGCTACACACTCGAGAGACTTGCACCTCAGCACTGAAATAAATAGGACATGCTGGAGGGACAGATTCATAACCCAGAGGCTCCCTTCACTCTGGAATAAAATCCCAGTCCAGGTTAGGCAGAGTCCCTCATTGACTCTCTTCAAGAGGAATCTTGATGAGTGGATGGGAGATCGTAGGTTTACCCCGGGTATCACTTCTGTGTCACTGTTAGACAGAGGCACAGTATACTAACCTCGAAAAAGGGCATAGCAAAATTAATTTAAAATGGGTGGCGAAAGCCAAACATACTCTGGCTAGGCTTATAAATGTGCTAGGGCAGATAGCCTAGTATGAACCTATGAACCTATACTGTAATAATCTAAGCAGGTGTTTGCACAACATATCAGTGTAAGGGTGTGCACGCACATTCACCTGGCTTATTGTGCTAAGTATTAATTACCATATGTTTTCACAGGACAGGTTATGTTCCCTATTGAACTGAGCATGGCATAGGTCACATCACAGGTGGGGATTGTGTTGACATGTGCTTTTGTGGGGTCAATTGTACAATTACCATGCATTGTAACAAGGGTGTGTACACTTTACATCCACTGTCGCTATATGGAATCAGCAGTACCTGACCTGTACAACCAGCCTTCACCAACGATAGAGTAACCCCATTGGTGGACAGCAGCAAGACACTAAACACATAATAGATTGCTATAGTGGCTGTACAGGGACAGATAGATGCAGACCACAACTCGGAAGCAAGTGCACCTTTATCTGAGCAAGCATGTAGGTTCACAGGTGACTTCCTGTAAGGCTGGCTATAACTAGAAATCAGACATATCCAAACCACCAAGACCAGTTGCAACCATGTCTCCACATATGTACGCAGTCTCAGAGGCAGTAACACAAGTCAACCTGTGCTGGGGTTAAAGCACACCTCATACATACATGCCATGGATACAAGCAACCTGCATCAGACTGGATAGGTGGGAACAGTGGCACCCTGTCCACAATATTTGTACAGGGGGATATGCACATCAACTACACTCCTGCCTGCATCAGTAGTGAGTATGTACATAATGCCAGCTGATGGCAACAACAGCAAGTCTCCATGGGGCATACGAAAATCACAGTCTGGCTTCTACATGAAGTCAGGCATGTGCTCACATCTCCATCACACACTAAAGTCAAACACAGACTTGTCACCATCCACAAACTATCCACATGGAAGATGGCCACTGTCATCCCTCTACAGAGAAATTAATGGAGAATAGTGGATTATGCCATTAAGTTTCCAACATTGGGAGAACTGGACAGGTCAGGGCCAGGAGTGTAATGCAAGATGTCAAAGCCATGATAGCTTACAGTGTTATGGTAGTAATATCCACTGTTGATGTGTGCACGTGGATAACCATATGAGATCCTGTGACCTTTTTTCCTGTTTATGTCTTCCAAGTACAATGTCCCAGGAATGTTTGCCAGCATTCATGAACCTTGAGAATGACACAATTATCCAATTCATCATCCAGCATCGTGGCATACTATTTGGCCGGTGGGCCCAGGATCTGCAGGAGAGGACTGCACTGTGGAATGAGCTCATCCACAAGGTAAATGATGTCGGCCTGCACAGCCAAAATTATGAGTAGGTGTGGCATCATTGCACTAACCTAATCTACCATGCCTGTCAGCATACTGCTACTGTTAGAGGGGACCAGCTAGCCACAGGTGGGGGTCATGCCATCCAGCCCCCACTGACACATGCTGAGGAGCTCCTTGATAGCCGTGGGGCACCCGCCCACCAGACAAGCCAGAAGGCTGAAGACAGCATTGTGAAGGTGAGTGCCACCCACACAATGGACGAGGATCATGCAGGTAAGGGTCCAGGGCACATTACTAGATCACTGTTGCTTATCCATTTTTATCTGTAAAGTATCTACATGCATATGTCAGATAAGATAGTTTGTTGCTGGAGTGTAGTAATGAATAGATGTGCATAATCCTTAGTATTTTGGGTTTGTATTATCGATATGCTGAAATACTGTGTCCACCCTGTACCAATGCCATAGGTGTGGCTAGTGACATTACTTCTCTCACACAACTATTTAAGTCCTTTTGGTATACAACTGGGGCAGCAGCCTGTAACTGGTGAGTATGGCATTTTTTTGTTCAGGTTTGCCAATACACCAGCCATGTTATGGCCATGCTATTTGCCATGCACACATTTAACCCACCTACCCATAATGCATGCTGTACATGTTCATTTTTGTTGGTGTTAACTGCACTGCATCACAGTGGTCACCATGGTGGCATATCTGAAGGGTATGTAAGATTCCTACAGTATAACTAACAACTTGTCAGTGCAAGATGTGTGGACAGAGATGAACATAATGGTGGGACAAATGGCCTACAGCAGGGACATGTCAGAAACATTACCCTTATACAGTGGCTACAACACTGTATACACCACTATTATAATAGCAACTGTTCCTGATATATACAACGACAGACCACAATAACACATTCCACACATTTTGCAACCTGTAATGTGATCCTAACATGAGCAATGAATGTGTAATATGGAATCCTATGTTATGACAACAAATATGGGGAATACAAACCTTACCAAACACTGGAAGCATATGTGTGCACACACTCCAAATAACATATTGTGGAAGCAGCTTGTGATGTACTGACAGGATTCACTCTTCTTGAGTACACACCTGCTATCAAGTACAGGGCCTCAATGTCTGCTGACCAAGAAGTATGTCTATGACATTTGGCCACTCACCTGCAACAGAGGCAGCCATAGGTTGCACACATCTTACAAACCATGAAATGGATACCATATCCAAAAGGTAGCACTCAGATGTGGGGAAAAGTAGTCTTACCTCACCATTGCATATACCATGGCAAACAGTGCAGATAGTCATCTGATGTAGAAAATAAACAGATGCCCATCCAAAACAGATGACAAAACATGTTGCAAACTGGTCATGGAGGCTGCCCAGAAACATGCAGCAACACTGATGGACTTGCAGGAATGTCAAGCAAGTACTGCCTTTGCAGTACATGTGTCGACAATCACCTGGATTCTGTATAAGTGTGGCCTGTGAGTTAGGGTAATCAGATGAAAGAGTTGTCCCACATGAAACATCATCCAGGACTCTGTACAGGTAGCATAAGCATAACATCAAGTCTCCCAAAGGCATGTGTTGCAATGTGTAATGGTGTCATGAAACCAAGACTGAAACCTACAGACAGTATTCATAAAGATACGTGTGGTGCACAAGCAGCACCTCACTCCACCTCTGGGCCACCATCCCCAATTTTTAGCTTACTAGTGCCAGTATACACCTTTAGGGTTGCTGTTTATTAGCTGGAACTAGGCCGGTAGACATGGTGTTTGGAATTTGGAACACTGGAAAATAATACTCATGTGTGGCCCATAGTTGTCAGGCATCTGCAATAAGGCTGAGAATGGGGAGGGGTTTCAGCTTGAAACATAACAGTGAACTGAAGCATACATCCAAAGCTTGCTAAGAATGGCTGTATCTGAACACAGTCAAGGTTATGAATTGTGCTAGACATAGCCCAGACTCTACAGCAATAGTGAAGCCACTGTGTGACCTCCATGGGCTGTGCACATGAGCTGACCTTGCAATTTGGCAGAGTTGAGGGACCTTTGTAGGGCAGACTGACCACATAATGGCAAGTGAAGATGGGCCATGCGAGTATACCCCTTCCAGGAATAGTGACTGCTGTAGTTCACTTAAGAGGTGCTTCAATAAACCATCATGTTAAGGGTGTGCACACTTATGCAACCCACATATTGTATGCATCTCATTCAGCATCTGCACGGCTAACACATTTGTTTGATACTCCATTGGATTTCACAGGTTATATCTCACATATCAGGTGTGTGTAATGTTAACAAATGCAGTATTGTGGCCCATTGCATATCATAGAAGAGGCTGGCATGCCAACAAGGGTGAGTACACTCCTCATATCCATGTTAAGCTTTGAAGGTTGTCAGTGTAACTGGATTTTATTGCACATACATGTACTGCTGATGATGAGATCTGCAAATCAAAGGTCAAGCATTAATTGTTGACATCAGTCCTCATATCATCCCAGGTATGTGTCAGACAAACACATAGGGGTTGTGAGCAACAGAGCAAACATAACCGTCACACATATACACATTCAGCAAGGGTCTGTACAATTGTGAGATATGGTGCACAGTACATGCCAGTATGCTGTACAGGTGCACAGCAATACTGTGTACATGGGTGCAGTATGTTCCAGGGGAAGGGACATCACCTACTAACACAACTCATGCATCACAGAGATGTATAATGTTGGTAACAAGGATTGAGTATGGCTACAGTGCATGCTGTTGAGTGCCACATGTCATGCATGTTGACTGTTGGGTAATGAGAGGTCTGTGCAACATGTGTGTATGTGTGTGTGTGTGTGTGTGTGTGTGTGTGTATGTGTGTGTGTGTGTGTGTGTGTGTGTGTGTGGGTGTGTGTGTGTGTGTGTGTGTGTGTGTGTGTATGTGTGTAGAAGTAAACCATAAAGTACAGGTCTTAATTTACATTTCTTCTCTGCCCTTCACAGGTGGCGAGGTGGGTCAGGGTCCCTCCTGCAGGCAAACTGATGTTAGTGTCCATACATACTCTGACAATGATGATAGGCATAGTGAGGCACAGGCAGGGTTGTCAGAGGATATGTCTGTGTCATTGGTTGCCATCTCACTTTTATCCACCCCATCCCCACACACAGTCACAATGGCCATTCATACCCCATCACCACTGGCCATACGTGAGGGACAGTTGGCGGGTGGTGGCATGGGACAGGAAAGTGTGATGACTATGGCAAGTGTGTCTGTACACAGCAGCCATAGCCAGATGACCGGCGTGGTCCCACACAGGCAGATGTACCGGGGTGCTCGTAGGAGAGCTGCTGGCTATCATGTCACTGGCAGATGTGCCACAGCAGGTGTCAGCAGATGCATGCTTTGGGCCATCATGGAGGCACAGGGATGTACGAGCCTTTATTGTACCGTTCTGCCATTAAGCTGTGTTAATTTTTCATAGATATACATATACATACAAATATATATCTATATTATATATATATATATATATATATATATATATATATATATATATATTAAAAAAATATATATATATATATAAATATATTTAAAATATATAATATATATATATATATATATATATATATATATATATATATATATATATATATATATATATATATATATATATATATATATATATATATATATATATATATATATATATATCTATACATATATATCTATACACATATATATCTATATATCTAGATTTTTTTTGTATATATATATATATATATATATATATATATATATATATATATTTATATCTACTTCAGAATGTCGACCATTCAGAATGCCGACTTTCATATGGCCAACACCATAAGATCAACATTCGGAAAGACCGACATCCTAAAATACCACCATTTACCTTCCTGTAAACAAAGTAAAACTGTGTTATGCATGGGGGGCAAGCCCCCCTGCAGCCCCCACACCCCTGCTACTTAAATATTCTCACTCTGAGATCACACTACAGTGCAGGAAAGGGGAATCTCCCAGTCTCGCACTGTAGCGGGATCTCTGCTATCATTTGTCGGCCTTTCAAACGTTTGCTCATATGGTGTCAGCCATATGAGTTTCGAACATTTAGTGGAGTCATACCTCAGCACCATAACTCTCAACCTCTTAGTGCAAGGGAACGTAATGTACGTATTGCAGTTATAAATGTATAATGTTGCTACAGTGACAGGGATTGTGTCAACACACACGTTGTGAAGTAAGACTCATCTGAAACTGACATGTATGCCATCAGTAACTGACAGACATCATAAAATCATCATAGTGAAGTACCACACAAATCACAGTAATGATCCTGTGGAATACAGAAGAAATATGAGCAATAAACATGGGCAGTCTGAAACAATCTGGTCAGTCAGGAGGCATACACAGCACACCTTAGTGCAAGAAATGTGGACCAAGCCTGGCAAAGGGGATGTTTAAAGCCATGAGAATGGGGATATATCACAGATACTGGGGTAGATAAGCTCACACAGTTGATGCATTCACACCCTCCTGTCTGTCCTAACATAGAATAACTGGAGGAGCAGAGGTCCCAAGGGCCACATACTTCACACTAGTTAGTGACATACATCATCACAGCAGCCCACTGCTTTGGCAGAAATACACAACATGTATGGTGGCCAGGCAACAGTACATCTGACAAATATCTGGACATAACATCACACAAGGGTAAATACACTGAGCTGCTAGGCATGTCACCAAGCACTGTCTAAACTGCAGGCAGACTGCCACAACACTAACCCAATTTACCTATGGGGGAATACACATGTAATTGCAAATGTAGCAGGCACTACAGGCATGTAACAGCACAAAGTAACAGACGCCAGTATGAAAGTGCATACCCACAACCAATCCCAACACAGTCACAGTCACATAATGGTAAGCCTAAATAATAGTACAGTATATGGACTGTGTGAACAAAAGCCATCATCATGTTTTCCACTCACACACTAACCCTAAATATACTGGCCCAATTCACAGTGTAGTCTGATACCTGATTGTGGTATGGGACATGTCTCAGTCTGGCCCTACAAACATATAGGCTGATAGGGTATCAGAAACTGGAGCAGCATGCAACGTCAGATTGAACAGGACCAAGAACACTGACATCTACCCCAGTCTGTACACTGGCCAAATAACATGATCACAATACACTGCTACATAATACAGACACTCTCTCAACAATCACCATAAGTACACAGACCTCACTACTGCACAGACTACAACAGAATGCCCAGGTTTTGTCCTCAAATATTAGGCCTGCTATACATTACATGTCTGGCAGTCTGATATATCACTGGCTTGATATCAGGAATTATGTCAGTAAATAATGATATACTATACATATCCACCTCTCACTGCATCACATATGAACAATGGGTGACAGAGGCACAAACACAGGGCCAGTATTGACATATTGGTGTAACAAGGTTTGTAGTGACATATCCCTTCTGAGGGATATGAAGTCAGTAACACACACATGGATGTTACCATTTACTGACTACAAACAGAGTATGCTACTGCATTAATACAGACAGAAAATGTGTAAGTAACACACCAAATCTGAGACTCCAAACTCTGGCCAGTCTGCATATAGCACTACAGGTGGGTGTTTTCTCAACCACATAACACTGTCATGCTAGATTTTAAATCATGAGAACAGCCATATCCACACAAACCCTTTTAAACCAACATGACGTCAAATGTAGAACGGCAATGCTTACATTCTGTCTCCATGTCTGGAACATCCCCCTCCAGTTTGTTGGCCTGACTCCACAATGTTTGTTGTAAGCGGTATTACCAACTATCCTCTGTTTTTCTGTTTGTCAGACACCCACATGAAGTCCTGCTCACAGTGAAGAAAAAGGGCCAACACCCACTTGCAGTGCTTAGTTATAGCAGTGTGTTTCCATGCAATTGGCTATAGGAATGATACCACAGCTGTTGCATGTGCAATTAGCAAGTGGGGGATTCAAATTCATGCGCAGGCCATCAGCTGATCATGAGCATTACCTACCAAAGTCAAGCTGCTGCCTATACAAAACAGAGGCATTTTTCCATATCTAACAGAGAGGGATGGGGGAGAGAGACAGAAAGAAAGGAAGGTAGGAAGAGAGAAAGAGCCAAGCATGTTTGTGTAGGATCTGTGGGTGCAGAGAGGTGTCTGGGTATTATAATGGTTGCCTATATATACATTTATGGCTGTGGATTGTCTACAAATACCTCTACGGTGTTTGACAACTGTTGGCCTTGTAATGTGACATTGGGACATTTGGGTCCTCAGTATGAAAATGCAGCAAAACCCACCCTGCAATGGATCTTGTTATTATACAACCACACCAACACACACACTTGCCAGTACTGAGTTTCAAACCCCTACCTAGCTATGTACTACTACTACTATAGTGTTATACAGTTATTGCACGTGCCATGGAGCTTATATGTTGGAGGACTGTCCAAAGGTATCTTTGAAGGTGAGAGACATCAGCAGCAGGGCTAATGGAGGGGTATGGGAAGTGCAGTAAGTGTAAATGTCCACAAAATCAGGTGTAATCAAAGACACACGCACTCACCAGGACTAGGATTTGAACTTCTACCTAACTAGTTTGCTACACCAGAGTATTACACAGTTATCACAAGCACCACAGAGCTTATATGTTAGACAGCTGTCCAAAGGTATCTTTGAAGGTGAGTGACATCAGCAGCAGGGCTAAAGGAGGGGTGTGGGAAATGCAGTAAGTGTGAATGTCCACAAAATCAGGTGTCATCAAATACACACACACAAACATTTTCACAGTTGCCAGGACCAGGATTATAACTTCTACCTTACTAGTTTTGTACACTATTGTATTACACAGTTATTGCATGCACCATAGAACTTATATGCTGGAGAGCTGTCCAACTGTATCTTTTTTTTTTTTTTAATATTTTTATTCATTTCCAAAAACAAGAAAACATGAATGCAGGTTATTTATGACAATGAAGTATTTACAAATTATTTAAAAAGGTAGGCTAAAACCTCTAAACAGATATCAACCATTAAAACCAAAATAAAGTATTTACAAGGGTGTCTATTGTTGACATATAATTGACTTTCTATACAATAGTTTCCTGATTATAATCTGCTGCAGTCATTATTCTCCAGTATTTCAGTTACTTTTTGCCATGCTACATATAATGATGTAGTTCTTTCAGTTCTTCCTTTAATAGTGTTCATTTCCAATTGCGATACTGCTGACACCATATTCATACTGCTGACACCATATTCATGAATTGCTTAAAAGTTGGAGAAGCTTTGGATTTCCAATTTGATGTAATGTTCTTCCTTGCAATAGCTAGGAGAGTCCATAAGATTACATATTTTGTTCTTGGCACACAGTCGGGTACAGGTGCATTAAACAAAATAATAGATTTGGAAATCTGGAATTTATCATTGAATACCATTTGCAGAAAATAATTTATTTTATCCCAATATGGTTTAATCAAATGGCATTCGTAGAACATATGTTGCCAGTCTGCTTTTATTGATAAATCATATCTCCATCAGCCAATATTTTTCTTAAACATAAGTTCCATTTTATGAGGGGTTACATAAGATCTGTGTATGAACTGCCATGTAAAAAGTCTCCACTGTAATGAAAGTGATGTCTGCTTTGGAGAGAGAAGAATTATTTTTTTATCTCTGTCATTTGGCACATGTCCATTAACTTATCTATAATAATTCCATATTTTGTCATTATTATGCATTTTTATTTTTTTGTTTGTTTTATAAATAGATGATAAGTATCCCTTTCCAGTAATGGGTTGATTCGTTAGTAATATTATATGTTCTATAAGGTTAGGAACATTTTGTCTTATTGATGGTTGCATTGTTTCTTGTTTGCTTAATATATACTGTCTTAATTCTTGTACATGTAACCACGAACTATCTTCCATATTTAATTTCTGTTTAATCTGGTCTATTGTCAGAGGTTTTCCAGAGTTTAGCAATTGATGCCAATATATTAATCCCTTTTCTTTAAGCATGTTGACTACTTCCATATTAAATGTTATTATATTACCTTGTGTGTACGCTACTGGATATAAAAGAAATGACCATGCTTTAATATCAGGATTGCTATTAATAAGATTTTGGAAAATTTTGAATGTATAAGTAATGTATTTGGAACTTATATTTTTATTCTTATGTATCATCATATATTCCTTCATCAGCCATAGAAAATTGTTTGGTATGAAATCTGTATACTTATTTGCTACTACAAATCCTGATTTTAACCAGATTCTCTCATGAACTAGCTTCCATTTTGAACTGTATCTTTGAAGGTGAGTGACATCAGCAGCAGAGCTGAAGGAGGGTTATGGGAAGTGCAGTAAGTGTGAATGCCCATAAAATCAAGTGTTATCAAAGGCACTCACATTCTCATACACAAACATTTTCACAGTTGCCAGGACCATGATTAGAATTCCTACCTAATTAGTTTGCTACACTACAGTATTACACAGTTACTGCACATGCTGCAGACCTTATGGGCTAAGACTTTGCCAATGGGTTATTTCAAGGTGACTGACATCTGTAGGTGTGCTAAAGTAGGGAAATGGGATGTGTAGTTAGTGTGAATGGCCTCAAAATCATTCTTCTCCAAACATGCACACACAGTTTAACAGTTGCCATGTCTGGGATTAGAATTCTTACCTAACTAGTTTATTACACTACAGTATTATTCAGTTATCGCAAGTGTCACACAGCTTAGAGGGCTGAGACTTGCCCAAGGGGTTATTTCAAGGTGAGTGACATCATCAGGGGTGCTAACATGGGCAATGTGAAGTGCAGTGTGTGTGAATGGGCCATAAATCATTCCTCTGGAAACATACACACATGCACACACACACACACACACACACACACACACACACACACACACACACACACACACACACACACACACACACACACACACAACTTCACATTTGACAGGACTGAGTTTGCAAATGCCATATGATTACCCATTTGTACTATCATGTTACACAGTTATCACAAGCACCACAGACACTATAGGGCTATGGGCTACCTAAAGGAATGTCTACAGTGACTGACATCAGAACATCACGTGATATAGGCCAATTGGATGTGTAGTGGGTGGGACAGCCCTCATAATGGCATTCTCTCTGTCACTGTCTGTCTCTCTCTTCCCCACGTCTCTGTGTGTGTATGTTTGACATATTATAGTCTGTTGGCCTTAGATATGTGTGAGTATTCCTATCCCATGTGTGTGTGTGAAGCATAATTGGTGTGCATTTTGGTGTGTGTGTGTGCACAGACATCTGCAGATGACAGATATGCAAAGTCCACTGTGTTGTCAGACATCATTTTGGTGTGTGTGCACAGACATCTGCAGATGACAGATATGTAAAGTCCACTGTGTTGTCAGGGATCCCCTACACAATGCCGACATTCCAGAATTCCGACACCCATATGGCTGACACCATATGATCGACAATTGGAATGCTGACACTGTAAGAAGTCCACAAAAAAGGAAAATAAAATTTCCTTTAAACTGCTAGCAGGGGGGCTATTCCCCCCTGCACCCCCTGTGGGGGGCTCCATTCCCCGAAACTTTAATATACCAACTTCAAGATCGCACTACAGTGCAGGAATGGAAACCTTTCCATTCTTCACTATAGTGAGATGCTGGTTCCTCATTGTTGGCATTCCAAATGTCGATCATATGGTATCGGCTATATGGTTGTCAGCATTCTGGAATGCTGGCAAACTGATGGGGACCCGTTGTCAGACATGGGCTTCATTTGGTTGTCAGACATGGGCTTCATTTCTCTACGTGTCGGAGCATGTCCAGTATGACCTTCTGTATTGAGTGTGTGAATCCATTCCAGGTAGGGTTGTACTCCATTCCAGGCTTTGTTGTTCTACACCTACAGCTAGCAACCTGTTTCTGCAGGATATCTGTAGATAGGTTGACAATATGGAATCACAATTTGCAAAAGATAGGGGGATGCTGTAACTATTGCTGTCTGTTCTGCTTGTGTTACATGGTAGGTGTTAGCAGAGATATTCAGACATATGTGCTGTTTTACAATGTGATGTATTATGTCATCAACTACTGACAGATATGATTAATTGCTCACAGTTATTTACCGGGAAATACATGATGAATGCAGCTGAGTCCAGTATTTTGGTCCACAGTCTACACATTCTTGCACACTCATGCCATTCTGGAGGGGTAGCTACAGACACTTGCTGATGGGTCTGTGTAAATGGTCCAGCACCTTGGTAGTATGGTGGCTGAGGATCCCTTTCTTGTACATATATCGACTTAACAGAATGGCCATATCCTGCTGTGGCCATACCTCTCAGTTGTACAGATTCACCCAGATTACCCAGAGGCAGGGCTCACATATCTGGTCAATTCCCCTCCACATTGTGTTTGACAAGCAGGTTTGTAGCCACCCATTCCTGGGTTTGCAGGCAGGGGTAGTATGGGCACACATCAGAGTTTCAGACTTCACACACTCTATGACATCTATACTTCTACACCCCTCTGTTATTCTATCCTCTGCATAACATGTGAGCAATATCTGAGCAGTATCCCTATAGCTGGCCCTTCATCCCAGCAGTAGTTATGGATTGGTCTACAGTTCATGCAGTAGGACATGGGGGGGGGGGCATGCTACTGGGATTTGTCATCATGGCCTTGCATTTGTGTTCTGGTGACTATGTTTGGTTGTTAGTTAGGACCCCATGAGATACCATACACTGGCACTACAGGTGAGGCACAGGCCTTTGACAGAGGACTGTAGGCCATTCGGTAGTGATTCAGGTCATCTGTAGCAGGCCAGTGCAATCTGTCACTCCTACATTCCCAGGCTGTGAGACAGTCGATTCCCCTGGGATGACAGGGTAAGTGTGCGAGGTGTTAATGGCAATACTTCCTGTCCATATTGATCCATTGGTCTGGATGCAGGCAGGTGCTGCTTACAGTTAGGGACACACCTGCATAGGACACCTCTTCAGCATGCTGCATTCTGTGGGTATCCCCATACAGATGTGGGGTCATACTGTACTCATTCTCAACAGCAAGGATGGATAAACCTGTGGCTGATAGTGGGGTGAGCTGAGTGCATGTATGGTATGGAAGCTACTTGCAGCTGACTTACAGATATACCTGGGACATTCTTCTTATGCTGCCTTGTGCAGGGACATAGTGGGACATTCTTCTTATGCTGCCTTGTGCAGGGACATAGGCAGTCTCTCATTACTTCATAGCTGTGCCGTTTTTGGTTGGGAGGGTGGCTTAATGGTTAAGGTGTTTGCCTTACAAACACAAAGTGCAGGGTTTGAGTCTCACAAGGGATAATTGGCTAAGCTTACAATGGCAGTTAGCCTAGTACTAATCTATGAAACTATCTATAATCTATGAACCTATGCCAGTGATTGTCCAGACTACACCAGTAGTCCATGCTACACTGACAACTAATGTGCTGATAACCTGTATGTACAATTCCAGAGTAGTGTGCAGTTGACAGTTACATTTTATGCACTCTGTCTAGGGTACTTCCACCTGTGTACTGTATGTATATATGTGCCTACATTCAGGGCATGTCCATCTTTCAGATGGTGACAGATTTTGACATCTGGCCAGTGAGTATGGACGAATGCTGACACGGTTATTGCTGAGAAACATTGCTGTTGGCACTGCAGTTTTCAGAACATGAGCCTGTCAACCACAGTACTGCCCATAGGCCACCAAGACACAAACCTCCATGCCTACATGCTGACCACTTCCAGACAGTATTGAACACACAACAACGTAACACACATATCCCTGCATATTGTACACATGCAACAATCTATCCTGTAGATTGGGCCAGCTCAGGTAATCTGTGGCCGACTGATATTACTCCTCACACTTACATGTTACTGCATTTCTACATAGGATTGTGGGGGGGGTACACTTGACAACCTTAAACATTTGCCATGACTGTACTGGTATTTCAGGTACTCTCTTAGCTTCCATTTCATATTCTTTTATGATGTTTCATGCAGACTGGAAGCATATCAGTAGAGTACAGATCTTATGTTTTAATGCCCTACATTTCAGTTTCAGACTTTTTACCCTTCATAACTAACATGCAACTGCCAGACCTGTTGTAGTCTGTCTGTGTAGGTCTTCAGAGGGGCTGTTCACCATTGCCATCAATTGGAGGCCTTAGCCCAGCCTTTCATTATGGTCATCTAAACCTGTCCTGCTGGCTGAGGCTGGTGGTGGGTATGTGAGCCTCACTGACATGCATGTGTATGTCCTATGAACACACACAGTTATTTGGGCCACCAATGTACTGCGGTGGGATTAGTCACCTTGCCTAGTACTGCCTAGTATGTTGACACCAGTATTTGTTATGGATTTTATGCTGCCCATATAGGTGTCCAATATCTGCTGCCATCCCATTCAGCCACCTGATTCCCTTGCATGCTCATGTCCATACCATACATACAGCTATCATAACATACTACTCCATTCAGTAATTGATAGGAAGGGTGACTTACCTTGGGGCTGGACCAGTATTGAGGATGGTGCTGGAGGGTTGACTATGTCGGATGCACATAGTACACTACCTATTCATGGTAAAGCACAGGTAGTGTCATGTTTGGTATCCCTTTTCCTGTATGTATGAGTCAGAGAGGTGTCATTCCCTGGGTCCCTACAGTGTCAATGTATGTGCTATGCATTGCCTCTTTGCCAAGGCCTGGGCATACTGGGTATGCCTCATTCTGCCTACAGGGGCAGGCTCAGGATGTTCCTCCACCAAGTCCCTCTGTGCCTGTGCTGGCCTTGGCAATGGTAGGGGGCTGTGTGGCACTGCAATGTGCTGTTCGTGCTGCAGCTGTTTCCGCAGGATCATATTGTTTAACATGGCACATACAATGAACATTTGTGTAGATGTAACTGGAGAGTACAGCAAGGCTCCACCGGATATGTCCAGGCAGCAGAACCCTGACTTGAGCATCCCAAACTCATGCTCTATTATGATTCTGGTTTGTCCGTGTGCCTCGTTATGGAGTTCTTGTTCAGGTGTGTGTGCATTTCTGAGGGGTGTCATCAGCCATGGCTCCAGTACGTAGCCATCATTCCCCACTAGGTGGCCATATGGGATGTCCCCACTAGCAAATGACTGGTACAGCTGTGTCAGATGCCAGATGTGAGAGTCGTGATAGCTTCCAGGGCTGCCAGCACACACATTCAAAATAATGTCCTGGGCATCACACATGACCTGGCAGTTGATGAAGGCAAAGCCCTTGCAGTTTATGTAGACCCTACCCCGCTCACTGGGTGGTGCTTTGATGTGTATGTGTGTGCAGTCTATAGCACCCACTACCTCAGAGTATTCTGCTATTTGGTGGAAGAGGTGCATATTGCTGGTCAATGCCTCATGGGTGTTGAAGAAATATATGTGCTCACCGGCATGTGGTGACATGGCATCCAGGAAATGATGAAGTACCCTGGATGCTGATGCCTGTGAGATCCCCATGATGTCCCCAGTTGGCCTTTGGAAGGTACATGTGGCTAGTATTCTAAAGCCTACACATACCTTTGTATCCACTGGGATGGGTTCCCCTCTGTTGGTTTTGTGTGAGAGGCAGGGCAGGCACAGCTTAACAATTTGCTGTAGAATGTCCCTGTCCACCCTATAGCGCTCCACTATCTCCAGCTCATGTAGCCCCTGGTAGGTTACCCTGGTTCTGTACACTCTTTTCATCCTCCTCACTATGGGATGGTCATCAGCATCCACATCCTCACCACCCTCAGCCTCTTGCACATATTGATGTATGAGAGCGACAACAGCCACTAACATTTTATTAGTTTTGTCAGGTAAAATTTCCTAGTCTGTGTGCAGCGGTGGTGTAGAGTTTGTAGGAAAAAACAGACTGACAGGTGTTTGCATAGTTTATAGAAGTCTACTGGGCTGCTGCCTGTGTAACTGGCTGATTCTGATACATTTCACCTGCCAGCTATGCTGGTTCTTCTTGATTGCCTTCCTACTGCTGTTTTCCCTTTCCATTGCCTTCCTGTTTAAGCCCCGAGGCGCGGCACACATACCCAGTGCTCAGATGTAAACAGTGCTGCTATTTGCTGTTTTTTTTTTTTAAACCCAGTGCATGGCCTGCACATCCGTTTAAGCAGGGAAAACAGTGCTCAACAATGTGAGACACACCCCCTTCTTTAGCTTTACTTAGCTAAGGGCAAACACGCGCCACAGAGCTCCAATAAGCTTACAGTATTCATGACACACATCCTTATGAGGTCATCCACCTCTTGTACTTATACAATTGTTTTGCTGCACCTTCTTGGTTGGGTGCAAGCTAACACTGACAGGAAATCTGTGATTCAGTATCAGTCCCATCATTTACATAAACTAGAATGCTAATTCATAGTTACCACACTAACACTGAGCCTTCCCCCTTAGCAACCACTATTCCCTGGTATTGTTGTCTTATGCATTCCATTGACTATTATGGCAGAATGCTGATTTGAGTTTAAAAGCTTTTTTCCCATTTTTTTCTTATTTTTTGTGGCGTTGTGCTTCTAAGGAAATCACTGTTACTTCATGTCAAGTTTTAGCACTGTTGATGTGCAGTGATCATGGGGTTATAAAGGTTAATTTGTTGCTAGACAATTCTGCCAAACTGAAATGGAATGTGGAAAGTTTTGAAAGAGAAATTGTTTGATTGCAAATAATAAAAACATGTTTAACATCAGGATCAAGGCATATGACGTCAGGGGATATATTTCCATAAGAACAAGATACCCGATTAAGGTGACAGACCAAAAATGTAAGAAATGGAAGGGAGGTTAAACTACAACTTTGAAAACTAAAATAAACAAGCGGGAGAAACAGATTAAGCATAGTGTGAGACAAGATCAAGAAAAATTTGAAGAAAGTTTATATAAAGATATCGAACATAATAGGAAAATAGGAAACCATTTTATAGATACATAAGATGTGAAAGGAATAAAGACATACAAATTTCTAAACAACACGTAGATTCTAAAGTTTATTCTCAGACACAACTGATCTTATATACATGCATATGCATATATATATATATATATATATATATATATATATATATGCATTTTTTTTTAAATCTTATGCAAAACAGTTTGGCTTCACAAAGGGGGTGATAAGTTGTTCTAGTGATACTAGGTAGCTTCAGATACTCTAATCAAATTAGATTATATTGAAAAAGAACTGCACAAACTGGATCAAAACAAAGCAGAGGGAGGAGATGGAATTAGTAATAATGACCTGAGAATACTTCAACAAGAACAACTAGGTACTGATTTACTCTTGATAAGCTGGATAGCTGCATGGCTTATAAACAGGATATAGCAAGTACATACCTCTCAACTGTACAGATTTTTGCAGAATGTCCAGATTTTTGCTTCATATTTTTGGTCGGTTTTTCATAAAATTCTGTTTTTCTTGCAAATTAGTGGCAAATCATTAAAGAATGAAGTTAGAAAATAATGACAGACATTTGAGTTTCAGACTTCATACGCTTCAGAAAATTCATTCTATTGCAAAACTTATCTATCAACTTTCTAAGTTTGTAAGAACAATATTTAAAAATGATCCCTATTTTTGGACCTTTGTCCCACTTTTTCTTATTGCTTTGTCCAGATTTCTTGGTCTCAGAGGTTGAGAGGTATGAGCAAGCATCATACAACAATTAAACAGGTGAAATTCTTAGTTACAATCAGGGTGTCCAGCACGACTCGGTCCTTTGTCCTTACTTGTTTAGTTTGTCTTTCATATGAGGCGTTCTACAGTCTGCATGCAGATGACCTGAATTTGAGTAAAGCGATCACATGTGTTACAGATAGGGAATGTCTGCAAAAGAACTTGACTAATCTGACTATTTGGGCACAGGAGAATAAGCAACAAATAATGCCTGACAGAGTGTGTGTTAATGTGTAATTAATGCCCATGCAGGGATTTTATGAGGCCTGACACTGCAGGCGGAGGGGATCTACACCCCTGGAAGGGCATTCATTACACGTTAACACACACATTGGAGGGCATTATTGCACTTAGAGAATGGACTCTTTGTTTAATTGTTGTGTTTTACCTATTTGTATTTTTTATTACTATATTTTTTTAATATATTTTGGATGTAAAATAGTTCCTCTGCCTAATGTTTCAAAGTTGCTGTATAGCATATATAAATGGTGTTAGAGGAAGTTTTTATATCCAAAATATATTCATTTTAAACAACATCTACATACAGTATTTGCTTAATTTATTGCTTGTATAATTTTGTCAAGTTGCTAGAATAAAATGTATTACCACCATGCATTTCACTGGCAAGTTTTGAACCCAGGACCCTATGCACTACAGTCAGAAAAACATACCACTATGCCAAATCAGCAGCCTTCTGAAAAATAGGAAGACTTAATCTTAATGGCTATAATTTAGTGAATTCATTTCTCACTTCTCACCACAGCTCTCAACCTGTTAGCACAAAAAACCTGGACAAAGCTACAATAATTGTGTCATTCTTTTATTTGAATTGTGACTTCATGACAAACCCAACTTACATACTACATACATTAATGGGTAACATGATTTTCATTCATATTGCTGTCAGCTGCCCTCATGCCTCCATAAAGAAAAGAAACACTTTCACGACTAACTACCTCTACCTGCTATGCAGTATCCTGACAATGCCATGGAGTGACTCTGAAGCAAAATGTACACACACACACACACACACACACACACACAAAGATCCCATAGCCCTTACACATAATAATGACACCACAAAGAACACAGTTCAACAAAAATGGACAAAATGTTTTCTACTTTTCTTTCATTTTGGTACAGCATGGTGGTGAAAAACTCTCTACAGCTATCCCACGTAGTACAATAAAACGTCCAATTAAATGAAAACCAAATTAAATGTTATGCAGTTTCCAGTAACCTACATTACAGCTTTGAACAAATCTACTGCCCTCCATGTGAACTAAGTCACTCCCCTATCCCAAATAAACCTCAACACACCATGATATCCCCAGTGAAACACTTTCCCAAAGTAAAAAAAAAAAAAAAAAAAAAATATATATATATATATATATATCACAATCAGAAATGAAAGATCAGCTATAAAACATGCATGCATCAGAGGGTGTCTGGTGACCTGGTGATAAAAATGATAGCAGTTTTAGTCCTGAAGAAAAAACGAGCAACCTATGATGGACTACAGGACCAAAGGATATGTGCATTTCTCTACAGCAAACACACACACACACACACACACACACACACACACACACACACACACACACACACACACACACACACACACACACACACACACACACACAGATATACATACACACACAAATCCACTGAAAGAAAAGAAAAAAATGATACATGGTACAGTGTCCTGATCTTAGCATGATGGATGGAAAATGTTGAAGGCGTCTTACATCAACTAAAATTCCTGACAACTTTACACCAATGGAATGTTTCATTCAAAGCTACAAAAATACAAAAAAATAGTGTTTTTTTTTTCCAGGGGAGCAAGTCCCCCGCACACCTTCCCAACCCTTGTAACTCAGATATATCAATTTTGAGATTAAACTATAGTGGGGAAAACAAGAAATAAATCCAACGAGCGAGCAAGAATGACTATATCCACTGCAGGCTGAGCCAGGAGCTTCCGAGCGAGAGAGAATATAAACACTCTCCTTACTTGCATTATTCTCCGTTGTTTACAGGCAGGCCAGTTGTTCACACTGTCATCACTTACTTGCAGCTGAGTCAGGACTCCCCAGGAGTTTATAAATCCAAAAAGCGAGCGAGAATGAATATATCCATTGCAGGCTGAGCCTGGAGCTTCTGAGTGAGAGAGAATATAAATAAACCCAAGAGCGAGCTTGAAAAGCAGGCAGGAGCTACAATAACCCAGGAGTGAGTAACACAAACCAGCCATTCCCACTTGCAAAAGCATTTAAATTGAGCCTACGTGTACGAGCTCAGTTCTGACAGGCTGGTATCCCTGATAGAGCTGACATCATCGAGTGCGTGATGACATCAGCAAAATCGTGAAAAAAAAATAAATAAAAAGAAACAAAGAAAAAAATCAGAAATGATGGGGTGCCACTCGGGAATCGTGGCACCCCATTTTTGGTCCCCAAAGCTCGGTAAAATCCAAGTAATTTGGGACAGTTGGGAGGTATGGCTCCAGTATCTGTCTGCCTCTGATGACATGATTGACAGACCTCGATGTTTTGCCAGAGATGGCCTGCATCTGTCACCCCTGGGCTTCCAGATACTGGCCAAGGCTCTTGCCACCCCTATAGTGCTTTTTTTAGGTGGTGTTCCAAAGACCAAATTACCACCATAACAGCTACAAACAAATGCAAACTGAAGCTCTATTGCTCAATGCTGGAAGTCTAAATCTAAAAATGCACTCGCTCGAAGCACTCTTTAAAATGGAGAACATTGACATTTGTGCTGTAATAGAGACCTGGATAAAGGCAGCAGAAAGCACCCATGCACTACCAGGCTATAACTCATTCCACACCTTTCGGCCCCAGAACATGGACCAAGGCTCCAAAGGCGGTGGTGTTTCCATATTCATAAAGGATGCGCACACCTCCAGACTAGTAGCCCAACATAATGCATCAGAGATACTTCAGGTGCAGTTAACATTGGGTAAGACAGTGATTCAGGTCATAGCCTGCTATAGGTCCTCAATCATGCCCAAAGACTCACTCTCCACGTTCGTTAAGCACCCTGAAAATATTAGGGTCTAACCTAACATTCTCATACTGGGTGACTTCAACTACCCCTCCATTAACTGGGAAAACTACTCATGTACAGATGCACTTGCCCAATGTCTCCTGGAATTCATTAATTCCAGTGCCCTGGATCAGCTCATTCTTAACCCCACTAGATAGCAGATAGTAAAGACAACCACAAGGCCTTCTATAGCTATGTAAAGAACCTCATCAGCAATACCCAGATTTGCTATGAGCTGCTGCACAATGGTTACTCCTATACTGAGCCAACAGATATTCCCAATATACTGGCCAACAGTTTCAGTGCCAACTTTATCCCCCCCCCCAAAGGACCAGTTACAATGCCAGTAGATTGCCAGGCACCCAGTATTACTGCTGCACAGGTTAAAACAGCACTGTCCAAGGCCAAGAATACAGCTTCTATGGGCCCTAACAGTATCCTTGGGTGTGTTCTACATGAACTACAGAGTGAACTGGCAACTCACCTGTGTGCACTGTTCAACCACAGCCTCACCTCAGGCTTTGTCCCTACCGAATGGCACACAGCTACAGTCATTCCTCTCCACAAAAGAGCAACTATAGACCCTGGGAACTATCACCCCCATTAGCCTGATGAGTCTGATATACAAAGCTATGGAATGCATCATCATGGACCTAATAAACAAGGATATAGGGAATACCCAGTCTCAAGATCCCACACAGTTTGGTTTTGTAAAGGGTAGATCATGTCTGCTCAACTTGTTCGACTTCTCTGAGTCAGTCCCCAGAGCTGTGGATGAAGGCAAGGTGGTTCATACAGCCTACCTTGATCTGGCCAAGGCCTTTGATACCATTTCTCACTCGGGAACCATAGAAAAACTCACTAAGCTAGGCATAAACCCCTATATCACTAGGTGGGTTCCAAACTGGCTCACAGATAGAACCCACAGTATGAAAGTAGCTGACTCCAAGTCAGACTGCCGACCAGTCACAAGTGGAGTCTCACAGGGATCGGTCCTGGGTCCTCTCCTGTTTGGTATCTACTTCTCTGAAGTCCAGGCCAACACGGAGGGACTCTGGCTTACAAAGTTCACAGACAATTGCAAGTTGGGAGCTATTATTAACTCCCCAAGTGATGTTAACATCCTACACAAAAGCCTCACTGAGACCAATGACTGGTGTCAGAACCATGGCCTTAAGCTCAATGTCAAAAAATGTGTCGTCATCCCCTTTGGGAAAAACCCGGTTCCCATGAATTACCACATCGATGGTAGTCCACTGAACACAGAAGGCATTATAAGAGATCTGAGAAAACAAGTTGACAGCAACCTCTCTTTTGACCACCACATTGCCACTGTGGTCAGAAAGTTCTTCTATGTGGCAATTTCATTACTAAGGGTTTTCCATTCAGGAGGAAAGAGGCCATTGTCTCCCCTCGACTCTTCCCTCATTAGGCTAATCATCGAGTACAATGCCCCATTTGGCATGTACCTCAGTAGACACCTGCAACAACTTAAGAAGCTGCAAACGTACCTCACAAAGAGGATCCTAGGCCTTAACCACTTGTCCTATGTGGACCGACTCAAAAAAACTCCAACTATTCTCTGTCTCATATCATCTAATTAGAGGCGATCTCTGTTTGACTTACAAAGCCATGTCTGACCCAGCTTTATTAGAAATGCTACATCTAAAGAAATCCCAATCCCTCCGCACTACATGCTCTAGAAACCTCAGCCTCATCACCACAATCAACAGAACGTGCTGGAGGGACAGGTTCATAACCCAGAGACTGACCATGCAATGGAATAGATTTCCCATACATATCAAACAGAGCACCTCACTGACCCTCTTCAAGAGAAATCTTTTTGAGTGGATGGGAAACAGAAAATTTACCCCTGGGATCATGCCAGTGGCTCTACCCAACAGTGGCACTGGGAACTAAGGTCAGGTGGCCCAATGCCAGGCTAATCGTATGGGTTAGGCTTGTAAAGGCTCCAGGACTATTAGCTTAGTACACACCTATGAACCTAATAGCTAACCATCGCTACTATAAACATCTCAGAAGCTGCACTAAAAACTAAATCAAAAGTGGTAAACAACTACTAAATTAATATACAGGCAGAAAATTAAAGCATTTCCAAAGCTTTTTGGACTACAATAACCAGCTGTTAAGACCCGGTGCACCAATACAACCTATGCCTATGTAATCTAACCATACTGACAGCATGACCAGTGAGTTCATTACCCAATTCATCCAAACAGTAACCTCTTTTATTAAACTTTCATCCAGGCAGACCCAAGTCCCTCTCATCCCTTGTTAGACCCCAAAACACTTGTACTCAATCCAGTCTCGGTTTCTATGATCAAAAACCTATTACTAACTTTAAAACCTACAACCCTCGCCTCTTATAACATACCATCTGACTACTTAACAACTGCTGCTAATGCCCTAGTTTTGCCTACTTCCATCCTAATTAACCGCTTCATCATAGATGGATATGTCCCAACCCTATGGAAAAGGTGCTACTATCTTCCTGTCCATAAAGGTGGAAACTCAAATGACCTCTTAATCTTCTAGCGTATAATCATATTGTCTCCACTCACAAAAATTCTGGAGAAGCATATGCAGTCTCATCTCCTCAGCTTTCTCATTGACAACTGCCTCCTCTCCACTGCATAGCATGGTTGCATCCTTTTCATAGTACATGTCCAGATCTCCTTAGTTTTATAACATCTGTTAACCAATATTGAAACTCTGGGAACTAAGTCTCAGCACTTTTTCTAGATTTATTCAAAGCTTTCTACATGGTATCCCACCAGAAATAATTTCTAAAACTATTTTCCCTAGTGATGCATGCATCTTCAGTATTTTGATTCTCCAGCTACCTCTCAAATACTCAACAATCTGTAAAATAGCAAAATGGCATATATTTTGTTCCCATTACCGTGGGTATCCCACAAGGATCCAATTTAGGTCTCGTGCTGTTCAATATATTTATTAATGATCTCCACCTAGCATCTAAACAAGTAACTGTCATACAGTATGTAGATGATTCAACAATCAGTTCTGCTAAAGCATAGATAAATCAAAAAAACTTACCCAAGAGTCTTTATCTACCAAAAAAAAACGGATCCTATTTATCCTAAAGCATTCCACAGACTTCAAAAATCATCTAGCAACACATAACTAATAAGTCAAACTAAGCTTCTAGGAATCACTATTGACAAAAGTTTAACATTTGACCATCACATACAAACACTAGAAAACACCCACCACAAGCTAGGTGCACTCTGCAGGATCAAACAATGCCACACAGATAATGCCAGAAAAGTACTGATCAGTCCCTTCTCATTCCTACACCACTTTATGCTGCTGCCATCTTGATTACCCTGCACTCACCCTTGGAACAGCGCTATAATAAGGTGGCACAACTTCCTGCCAATCACCATTATAGGACACATCATGGCCTGGATTTAAAAATGTTTCAGTGATTACCTTACACTTTCCCAACTAGTCACTTCCCATAAACTCATCCATTATCCAGACAAATGCCTTAATTCTAGTTTGAAAAATATTTCAGAAAGGACATATACCTTAAATCCCAGTTTTATGGCAGTCCTGCATCATTCTGTTGATTTGCATTTCTATTAAGAAACATATGATCCATGAAAGCTGTTGACACAATGAAACACCAATGTATTTGGCCAAAGCATATATATCTATAGGGGTCTACTTGAGCTTACCAAAATTTCAGCAGGCCAACATTCAAAACATTGAGCTCAGAAGCTCGAAGTTTCACATCAGCGAAACTTCACAACACCGATGTTTGAATGCCCGACAGTCCAATCTTAGTGGAACAGGAAATCCACTTGTGCATGCTGTAGTGTGATCTCAGAGTTGGTATTATTAAGTAGCAGGGGGTTTGGGGGGTGCAAGCCCCCATTGGGGGGGGTGTAGGGGGCTGCAAAACCATTAAAAGTAAAGTTTTGTAGTGAAGTTTGTTTTTTGTTCATGTTTGTTATGAATATTCATGCTGGTGCTATGGAGGCAGTCATGAATATTTAGTGTGAATTGTTAAAGGTTTAGGTTTATTGGCTGTTGGGTGGGGTCTGGGTGAGGAGAAGTAGGTAGTTTAATTCAGAATGTTTTTCTTTCCTCTTAATATGGTGTTTTTGTCAGTTGCTCTTGATGCGTTGCAGGGAGTAAGTTGGGATTTCATGTTGTCAGTGTTCTGTGTGTAGGGTATGTGAGGTGTCGGGTTTATGACATTTTAGTGTTTAGGGCTCGATGTTTTGAATGTCGGCCTACTGAGATTTCAGTAATCTCAACTAGACACGTATAGATATAAAGATGTGTTTGTGTGTGTGTGTGTGTGTGTGTGTGTGTGTGTGTGTGTGTGTGTGTGTGTGTGTGTGTGTGTGTGTGTGTGCACGTGTGCATGTGTGTGCATGCGTGTGCATGTGTGTGCATGTGTGTGCATGCATGTGTCTGCGTGTGTGTGTTCATGTGTACTTACATGCATGTATGTGTGTATAATGTGTGTATACAGGTTTGGCAGTATCACTGAATTGTGAAGAATCTAATTCATTAAAAGAAGTTAACAAATTCATCTTTGAGGCTGGAGAAAAATGAAGACTGGTTCAGATGGAAATCTTAGGCACCAGAGAGATGCTGTATTGTCAGCTGCCATCAATAGCATACTCACATCATTTGCATTCCTGCATTTTATCCCAAGTGGTGCAGTGCATAGAGTTGTTACCTCACAGCAAGAGGTTCTCCAGTTCGATTCTCAGTTGGGGTGCCTTCTGTGTGGAGTCTGCATGTCCTTCCTGTGTTCACATGGGCTTCCTTCTGGTACTCTGGTTTCCTCCCACATTCCAAAGATTTGCAGTAGGTGAATTGGACCTTATAAATTGCTCATAATTGTGACTGTGAGTATGTGTTGTGGAAGAACTATTGCAGCAGGGCTAGCCACCTGGTGGTGTGAACCTTGGCTCTAGATGATTGTCAGTGTTGAAGTAACACTCTGACCCCATGTGCAAAAATTGGCAAACGGATTGTGGATGTAAAGATGGATGAATTTATGAAAAAAGTACAGAAACACATGATATTTCCAGTCATTTGGTTTGACTAACCAAGACTGTGAAGGGAATTATGTCAGTAATCAAAACTTAAGAACATAATTTAGTTTCAGTGAATTATGACACTGTGATAGAAAATTAACTAACATAAAAATGTAACTTTGCATGCTTATTTATTTTCTTTTTCTGCCTTGAATTAATATTTATTTAAAACAGAAAAATCTGCAACTCACCGATCTTGACGGACGCTGCAATAGTGGGGCCAGGTGTACCAATAGTGCTGGAAGTTGGGTCAATGTGTGTAGGCAGTACTTCCATAATTATAGACGTTGTCCAATAAGTACTGGAAGTGTCTACAGAAAAATAAAACAGAGAATCATGTTTGAAGATGTACTTAATTATATTAATCCCTGCAGAAATACTACTCATTGAATTTCTAATTATTAATTATATATCAGATTGCCTTAATAAAATTCATGTTCTTGGCAGATACTGGGTATTTCCCATATTTGCAGTGTGCAGCTCCCTTACTTTCATTCATAGACTGAATAAATAAATAATATCTAATTATACATGGTACAGAGATGTATTTTTTATAGTTGGTATCAGTCAAGAATGAAAACCTTCATCCCCTTAGATGTCAAAAGGAGCTTCAAGCTGTTAAAGTAGTCAACAGCAGACAGGGGTCACCCCAACTAACATACTGTGTCTCTCACCTATATTTAATTGTGATTCTGTACCTTTCATAAAAAGATCAAGCCATAATCACAAATAACAATATTCATGCAAACAAATGTTACTAAACCATATAAATGGAATTACTTCAGCCCATGGTACCTCTGCAATATTAGTTTTAAGCACATACCAATTCTACAAGTGAGTCCTATTTATTAAAAATTAAAGACACTCCAATTTGAATTTTCTGTAAAGGTCATATTGTTTACTATAATATTTTACAGCATGTTTTTCAGTCTGGTGACTGCTTTCCAATAAATCCAAGTAATTAAATTTAGGATGCAGTCTTTCTGAAATATTTGTAGAGACACAATTATGTGTTTATCTTCGGTTTCTTGTGGAAATAACTATTTTAGCAAGACCCAGTATATAGCAGTTTGTACACATCATAGGGAATGCGTAGGTGGCAGTTGATTTTCTCTGATATCATGAGAACTATAATTTTACTTCTATATAGTTTCAAAGTTATTTATTTAATAATTAATCACGTGCTTCCATAGTAGTTATTTTAACTATTACAGTCTCCAACAACATGCGACCATCTTGTAGAGTGCCAGGTAATGGGAGTGAAACCTCAGAAATGGCAGAGAACTATGTTAATGTTGCACTAAAAAGTGTGCTTTGCAATCTAGAAAAAGCAAATAGCTCACTGTGCAATGTGATACGTGCCAAGCATGTCAATCATGAAAACCACGCATTGCTGAAATCAGCTAAAAAACAAGAGAGAATATACTAATATCAGATAAGTATTACTGTAAGGATTTTACCACATACAGTGTAATGCTGCACCACTATGAAAAATGCACAGTGACATACAACAATGCATCACTGGATAAAAGGACATTAAAATATTGTCGGGGGTAAGACACGAGAGACAGAGTAAGGTCACAGAGCATGCAGCAGAAACAGTGAAATTGTACTATATACAAAAAATAAATTGCTATGTATTATACAGTCTCATCTAGGAAATGCTTTTAGCACAATGTCTCACAGCAACAGGCTGCAAAGAGGGAATGTGGAAAAAATTAATATAAGTGAAATGGAAAGTGCTGCGGTTGTGCAAGGACTGCACTCCAGTTGAGGAAGTATAAGATACTTTTCACACCACTGCCGAGCAGTTTGGTTAGCCAGATTTGAGAAGGGGTAAATAGCGGAAAACAAAGAATGAAATGCTTGGAAGGAAAGCCTAATGGAAATAATGAAAGAATCCCAAATAAAAGGGGGGCAAATATCAGATCATACAGCAGTGTGACTTAAGGTAAATGTGCAGGAACAGATAACAATGAGAAAGGAGTGATGCGCTATGAGATCATACAGCAGTGTGACTTAAGGTAAATGTGCAGGAACAGATAACAATGAGAAAGGAGTGATGCGCTATGAGATCATACAGCAGTGTGACTTAAGGTAAATGTGCAGGAACAGATAACAATGAGAAAGGAGTGATGCGCTATGAGATCATACAGCAGTGTGACTTAAGGTAAATGCGCAGGAACAGATAACAATGAGAATGGAGTGATGCGCTATCAGATCATACAGCAGTGTGACTTAAGGTAAATGTGCAGGAACAGATAACAATGAGAAAGGAGTGATGCGCTATCAGATCATACAGCAGTGTGACTTAAGGTAAATGTGCAGGAACAGATAACAATGAGAAAGGAGTGATGCGCTATCAGATCATACAGCAGTGTGACTTAAGGTAAATGCGCAGGAACAGATAACAATGAGAATGGAGTGATGGGCTCACTAGAAATGGAGGGCAACAGTGAAAGAAGAAACACTAAGGACTAATAAAGGAGTCAATACAGGACAATATGAAGAACATGGATAAAGTGGAAGAACACTGCTGAGATGGTGCCAACATCAATTTCAAGGAAAACTGATCAATGAGAAGGTATGGTGATTGAGGACCTCGAGGGTGAGAGGTAGTTGTACCAAAGAAGGAAGGTGGATAAGTGAAAATAGAGGCACTACATAGTGTAGATAAAGCAATAAAAATGGAATTGGACAGTAAAATTATTACAGATCAAGAAATTCAAAAATGGTATGGGGGAGGTACAAGGAAAATAAGAAGCCAAGAAATACAAGAAGTAGGCAGAAAGTGTGAGAGAGAGAGAGAAAGAGAGAGAGAGAGAGAGATGTAGAGATAAAGGGGAGGAGATGGAGAATATTTACTAGAGGTTGAGCTATCAGGGAAATTTTCAAGGAGTACTAGAGAGAGATTTACCAACAACAGGAAGGGACAAAAGTCTCAGAATGAAACTGTGGAAAGAATGTAGAGAGACATATGCTGGGGAATTAACAAAGAGACAAGCTGAATGCAGAGGTGACAAGTCATGAGATAAGGAAAGTAATTATACAAGATGGAAGGACAGGAAAGCTGGTGGGCCAGATGGAATCCCCATAGAGTTTTACTGGTTTAATTTCTCCAAATATTGTGGGTATCTAATAACATGATGGGAATGGACCCCATTCCTAAATCAGGGTATGATTAAGCTTCATGAAATTAGTATTGTTTTAGTCTTTGATGTTAGCCATGAACGCTCTTCTCAACACCCAGAATGTTTCCGGAAGTGATTCCTGCTGTAATTCATATGGGGTTACATGTATTTGTAGCATATTTAACTACAATTCTAAATTATTTTTCTTGGACCTGTTGTTCCTACTACTAATGAAATTGTCTGAGTAACTTTCTTTCATATTCCTGCTGTTTCTGCTTGCAAATCCTGGTATCATATGACTTTATGTCTCTTTGTACATAACACACTGTTATCAATTTGTGTAGCAATTTTGATGATCAGTTTCACTTTTGCCTTTTTTTTCATTGACTACTATATCTGGTTTTCTCACATTTATTTTTGACCTGGTGATAATGAATGTAATATAAACTTTATCATTCTCTATAATGTTTTGTGGATCATGTCTCCCAACATTTCTCAGCTAGGTCTATATTGTAATGTTTGCACAATTCCCAGTGCAGCAGTCTTGCTTCATTATTGTGTTTTTCGGTATACTGGCCTTCTGCCATGAGTGCATAACACCCAACAACAACATGGGCAACTGTGTTAATTTTGTTTTACAGAACGTGAATTTGTCTGTTTTTCCTCACATGTTCAATGGATGTCGTAAAAGAAGTCCGCTGTCTTGGCCTGGGCCATAATCATTAACCTGTCATCTTTTGGTTTCAGTTTTCCTCTTCTTAACCATTCCTGTGTCAAATCTGGGTCAACAGCATGTTATTCCAGGAGATCTCTTTATCTACTTTCTGTTTTTTTTTTTTTAAGAACATTCAGTTGCTGTCTGATTTTTGTCTACTTCTGGTTTGATTTCCATTCCTGTTTGATAACAAATGATTTTGCTAAACTATAAAATAATGTTATCTTAGACTTCTTCTCATGTTTTAAAACTGTCACTACTTTTTCTGATGAGGTCAGCAGATATTTAAGCAATAACTGATGACGTGGTGTGGTATATTGAAGATTTACCCATGATTGATTTGGTTTAATCACGAGGGCGAAGCCCGAGTGATTAAATAAAGCCAACTGTGGGTAAATTTCAGTATACCACAACCACGGAGTCAGTTATTGCTATTATACAATGACATTATTTAAGAAAAAAATACTTTTCTTACATAATGTCTTTGTATAATGGTGCATTACTGTTCTTCTGCTGGTTGTGGTACACTGCTTCCTTGTTTTATGTACTGAGCATGCGTATGGGACTTGCATCACATGCATACCTAGTACATCAATGCTTTGAAACAGAAGCAATGGAGAAAATAAAGTCTCCGTTGCTTCGTTTTTTCTTTTTTTTTTCTTTGTTAAAAAAAATGTTTTTAGCACTTTATACCAATGGAAAAAAATTTGGGTGACCGGACCTTTTTCCATTGGTATATTGTGGGATTTACAATGGGCACGCTGGCCAATCAGCTTGCACGTTTTGGAATATTAATGGGAGGTCATTGTATAATTATGCAGTCCCATGATTGTGGAAGTATACATGTAATCAGTTTTAAGGAGGCCCATACCTCATTCAGAATGAGGACTATATCATTTTGGTATATACTGATTTTTTTATATATCCTTTACAAGGCACAAAGTATTTTTTTCTTTTCATATCCAATTGACCCAATACTTTTTGGCCAGTCATTTACCTCAAAACTGTAAGTTAGAACAGGAACAACAAATTGGTCTACAGTTTAGACTTTATTCCTAGATATTAAGGCAGTTTTCAATATTAGTTTTAGTCTTCTGAAGTATTTCTTACTGAACTTTTTCTCAGTTGTTCATGCTTTATTGCTGATCCTTTATTCCCAAATATTTATACACTCCCTCCTTCTCGGATTTATTTATTTATTTATTTGTCATTTGTTTACTGGGATGGTCCAACTAGGTCAAAAGAACCTGTTTTCAGTGAAGGCCCAGCGAGAAAAGCTCCATATACATATATTTAGAACATTGCAAAGAAAACAAATCACATAACAGACAATAAATATAATACAAACATAATTGCGGCATCAAAATTCATTACAGTATATTTCTAGTAAGATCACGAGAATGTATAATAATGTAATGTTGGGAAATGTGAATGTGTCCCTCATTTTTAATCAATAATCTTGTTAGGAGTGTGAGTTAAGCAACTAAAATTGTACTTTACTAGTACAGAGTGATTGGGAGCTTGATAAGTTTCAATATGTTGAGGGGAACAGCAATGTTACTTTGGAAATGTGGCCATGTCACCCTAAACTAATTCCTGATACTTTAAGTAGGTTCAAGTAAAGGAGAAGCAGTCATATTGGAGTTTAAAAATTCAGACTAAGTGAGAGTTTAAAGAGACAGAAGCACTGAGATATAGACTGAGTGTTAGTATAATGTGACTGAAGAGAAACAGGGGTGGGGTGATCAGACTTAGACAGAGTTCAGGGAGACAGAAGAGTAGAAAGGAGGGGGTAGCAAGGTGGCTGAGGTAGAGGAGTAATTAACCTGGAGTTGTACAGGTGCAGAGCCATGTGTTATAGAGGTGTTCTCTTAATGAAGTTTGAAGAGTGCTAGGCCTGGAATGGCTTTAGTAGCTAGTGGGAGAGCATTCCATAATTTTGAGACAGAGCAGGAGTAGAGGGACTGGCCTGGTCTTTCTGAAGGTTTAGAGATTCCTAGGAGGTATTTATCCTCTGATCTTAGTGATCTATTTGGTATGTATGGTTTGACTAGTTGTCTAGTGCAGGACAAGCAGTGGGCTTGTAAATTGTGTTGTGCATAGTTGATAGTTGGATATATGCAATTTGGTTTGGGAGTTTAAGCCAGTTTAGTTCATGTAATGGCTTGCAGTGCTCTGTGCAGTATTTGGAGTTTGTGGCAAATCTAGCAACTTTATTATAGCACTGTTCCAATTTAGACTTCGTAGAGGTTTGTAGGTTGGTTAGAATAGTGGCACAATAGAATAGAGAGGGAAGCAGGAAGATTTTTCCCATGGTTGTTTTGGTTGCGGTGCTATGGAATTGTCTGAGCTTCTTTACATCAGTTTTCTGTCTTGAGCCTGTAACTCATGAGATGTAAATTCAATATCCAATTGTCTGCAGTATTTTTCCAATGCCGAAAAATAAGAGGAAGAACAGGAGAGATTACATTTTTAATTTTGTAAATGTGACCTGTGCAAGATGTCTTAACAAAAAGTGTACTTTGTGAAGCATTAACTTCTTAACTGTTCAAATTTGTTGTAAAAAGGAAAGCTTTCATCTCCGTAACACTTGTCTTTTGCCTTAAAGTTGTTGCATTGGGGTAGGGTGTTGCTCTCTACCAGTTACCCCATATTGACTGTCATCTGAATTCCCATATAGTTGTACATGTTTACTATCATTACAATAAAATTTCCTACCCCCTCCATTTGTTTCTGTGTATAATCATTAAGAGGGTGCAATATTGTCTTATTACCATAAAGCTGTAAATGTATAGAGCTTAGCTATCTCTTGGAACTCATTCAACAATGGTTGAACATTTACTACTGGCCACTAAGCCACAGCACACAATCATCAGCATGCCACATCAAGGGATACCTATTTGAGTTGGGCGATTAAATCCCCCATTCTGAGTGTTTATGAAACAAGATCCAATCAATCATTTAAGCCACCAGGACAAATAATAATGGGTATAGTGCACATCAGTGTTAGGGTGCCAAAGTAAAGGTCCAGGGGTGTAGAGACCACCGGATAGTGCAAATTTGTGCTGTTGAAGTAATGTGTGGTAATTTCCATTTCCATATAAAACTATTCAGGAAGCCCATAGCTTCCATTACAATCCACATACAATCCCATCAGACAGAACCAAATGCCTTATTAAAATCTAACATTAAAGGAGATGCAGAAGCAGAAAGACTCAACCAAAATTGAATGAAGAAAACCTCCCCGCCTTCTTTAAATGAAACTTAAATGATTAAATCCCATAAATGTAGGCTGAATATAATCCAGCTAGTATTTTAGCCCATTACAATGAAATGGTGACATCACTATTCAGTTCCAGCCCATCGTTGCTTGGTTTAGGCAGCATTATGACCTCAGCCCTTGTTGTTTCCAGGGGAAATCCTTCCACTGGATACACCCATTAAAAAGGGATAACATTGGCCTTGCTAAACTAACCTTAAAATCAGCCATAAAGCCATTAGGTATGGCAGTTTTCTCACTAGTAAAATTTGTAACAGCATAAAAAACATCCTGCAGAGTCAAAGGTTTCACAAAATTATACCTCTCTTCCTTTTTATCTTTCTTTTTAATAGCTGGAACTAGAAACTTTGAAAGATAGTGCAAGATGTGGCTAGTCTGTATCTTATGTTGGCCAAGTAAACAGTAGTGGTAGAATATGATTGCTTGACATCTTGACCCCATTCCTGCTGCTCTTACAAACTGGCTTTTGACTGCAGCACATTTTTGGTTGGGGCGATACAAGCTTGAATAAAGCAGACAGATGTTGGAGAACATGGGTTTACAGTAAATTTGAGCATAAAATTCAACTCTATTATTGTCTTTAGATAGAAGAGTGTCTAGATAAGAAATATTAGATTCACTAGCCTCAAAGTGTAAACTTAAAAAAATTAGTGGTCGAATTGATGTAATGTGCTGTGGTCAAAGGCCAGTTTGTATGAGCAGCATGAATGCTGTCAAGAATTCATAATTTTCTAGACAAATGATAAAAAAATTAAGGGCATGTTCCTGGCTAGAGGTTACCCCCATGCTTTTGTTAACCAAGTCATGTATGAAGTAATAAACAAAAGAGTAAGTTTTTTTTTAAGCCAGTTTTAAGTCATCATGAAACACCAGTACGTGTTGTACAAATAGATGAACCTGTGGTCAACAACACTACCCCTTCTGGTGAATCTACTCATCTTACATCTACACATTACCCTGTACAGAAACAAACCCCTGGATTCTGAAAGCCTTGCATGGTGTGCAAGATTTGTGCAGGAGCTCTAGCAGGCAATATGTCTGCCGTGCAATCCATGAATAGCTTGCAGGGGTGTGCACGAGCGCTCCTGCACTAGTCCTGCACGTTCTCAGCCCCTGTATGCAAATTATCCCATTTGCGGATGAAATCCATGCAAATGAGGTGAATTTGCAATCCAGGAAGCTGGAAACCAGCCATGCAGGACTAGTGTAATCTGCAGAAATGTACTCGGTTAGTAACCGAGTACATTTCTGCAAAATTCCAAAACAGAGCCATGACAGCTTCAAATAAAGGGTGCATATCACTCAGGAAGCATGCCAATGGCAAAGTTTATGGCCATTGGCAATGAAAACAGCTTACAAAATAAAAAAAATCAACTTTTATTTTTTTTTAGCCTATCTCGGCTGTTTAAGCGTAGGGCAGCGGCGTGCAAATGGGATCGGGGGAAAAATAAGAAAATAAACCTAAAATAAGCATTCTAACTAAAGTCACTATTCTGCCATTAAAGTCAGTGGCAGGCAGAAGACAACATGGCCAGTGAGTAGTAGTTGCTAAGGGGGGAGGCTCAGTGTGAGAAATATAACTATGCATTAGCATGCAATCCTATGCAAATGAGGGGAATGATAGTGAATCCCAGTTTTCCCCAGCATGTGAGTCAGGTCCCAACAGTGTAAGAGTAGGAATAGATTGGTGCAAGCCTAGGAGTTAGCTGACATCATGGGGGGGGTGTCAGGTATACTGTAAGCGGATTGGAGCCCTGTGGCTTAGGTTTGCTCCTAGCTAATCACAGCTAAGCAAGGGGGGTGTGTCTCAGTCTGCCTAGCACTCTTTACATTGCCTAAGAGGGTGTGTGCACTGCACACTGGGTTTTAAAAACAAAAGGTAAACCTTGAAATAGCAGCTCTGTGCACATTAGAGCACTGTGTTTGTGTGGCGTGCCCCTGAGCTTAAACAGGAAGGCAATGTGAGGGGAAAACAGCAGTAGGAGGTTAATCAATGAGAACTAGCATAGCTGGCAGGTGAAATGTATCAGAATCAGCCAATTACACAGGTAGCAGGCCAGCCCAGCCCAGAACGCTACTATAAACTAGGAAAACACCTTCCCCTCTGTTTTTTCCCATACTCTACACCACCGGTGTATACCAGCGGGGAACTTTTAACAAACAAAACTACAAAATGATAGGGGCTGCAGCAGGCAACATACAACAACATGTGCAAGAAGCTGAGGGTGGTGAGGATGTGAATGCTGCTGATCAACCAACAGTGAGGAGACAGAGAAGAGTGTACAGACCCAGGGAAACCTACCAGGGGCTGCATGAGCTGGAGATAGTGTAGCACTATTAGGGTGGACATGGATCTCCTACAGCAAATTGTTGAGCTGTGCCGGCCACTGCTGACACACCGAACTGACCAAGGGGAACCCATCCCAGTGGATACCAAGGTATGTGTAGGCTTAGGAATACTAGCCACAGGTACCTCCCAAAGCTCTACTGGGGATATCATGGGGATCTCACAGGCATCAGCATCCAGACTATTCCACCAGTTCCTGGATACCATGTCAGCACATGCCAGTGAGCACGTATATTTCCTCAACACCCCTGAGGTGTTGGCCAGCAATATGCTTCTCTTCCACCAAATAGCAGAATATCTTGAGGTAGTGGGTGCTATAGACTGCATGCACATATGCATCAAAGCATCACCCGGTGATCAGGGTAGGGCCTACATCAACTGCAGGTACCTCCCCGCCATCAACTGCCAGGTTGTGTGCGATGCCCAGGGCATTATAATGAATGTGTGTGCTGGCTGTCCTGGAAGCGATCACGATTCCCACATCTGGCGTCTGACACAGCTTTACCAGAGATTTGCCAGTGGGGACATCCCCTATGGTCACCCAGTGGGGGATGCTGGTTACACACTGGAGCCGTGGCTGATGGCACCCATCAGAAATGCACACCCACCGAACAAGAACACCATAATGAGGCACATGCACAGACCAGATTTATAATAGAGCGTGTGTTTGAGATGCTCAAGTCACAGTTCCAGTGCCTGGACATATCTGGTGAAGCCTTGCAGTACTCACCAGCTACATGTACCCAAATTGTCCTTTTATGTGCCATGCTACACAACATGATCCTGAGGAAACAGCTGCAGCAGGAATAGCATGGCGCAGGGCCGCACAGCCTCCCACCATTGCCAAGGCACAGGCACAGAGTGACTTGAAAGAGGAACAACCTGCGCCTGCCCCAGTAGGCAAATGGAGGCATGCCCATTATGCCCTGGCCTTGGCAAAAAGGCAACCCATAGCACATACATTGACACAGTAGGGACCCAGGGAATGACACCTCTCTTTGACTCCCACATACATTAAAAGGGATGCCAAACATGACACTCCCTGTGCTCAACCATGTATAGGGAGTGTACTATGTGCATCCGATGTAGGCAGCCCTCTAGCACCATCCTCAATCCTGGCATGCCCACAAGGTAAGTCAATCAACCTACCAATTGCCAAATGGAGTAGAATGTGTCATTACCTGTATCTATGGTATGGATGTGAGCATGCAAGGGAATTGGGTGGCTGAATGTTATGGCAGCAGATATTAGACATCCATAGTAGCACCATGACATCTGTAACACATACTGGAGTCACCATAGTAGCCAGTACTACACAGGGTGACAAAACCCACTGCAGGAAATGTGCTGGGCAACATGTGTGTCCATATGACTCACACATGCCAGTCAGGGAGGTTCACATACCCAACAACAGTCTCAGCCAGCAGGACAGGTGTATACAGACTCAAACAGAGCCTGTGCTATGGCCTCTGAATGATGCCTATAGGTAACCTCCCCCCAGGCCTACACAGACAGACTACAGCAGGTCAGGCAGTGGGATGTCAGTTCTGAAGGGTCGGAAGTCAGACACTAATATGTAGGGCAACCAAAGCTAAGACCTGTAGTACACTGATATACCCCTAGTCAGTATGATAGGTTAGAATACAGAATGAAATGGAGTACCTGACATACCAGTACAGTCATAGCAAATGTGTGCAAGTGCCAGGTGTGCCCCCCATCCTATGTAGACATGTAGAAACAGTAAGGTGTGCCCCCCAATCATGTATAGAAATGTAGAAACAGTAAGGTGTGCCCCCCCCAATCATGTGTAGAAGTATAGAAACAGTCAGGTGCACCCCCCCAATCCAGTGTAGAAATGTAAAAACTGTCAGCTGTGTCCCCCCACAGCCCTATGTAGAAATGTAGTAACAGTCAAGTGTGCTCCCCCACTCCCATGTAGACATGTAGAAACAGTCAGGTGTGCCCCTACCCCCAATCCAGCATAGAAATGTAGTAATAGTCATGTGTGCCCCCAAATCTGAGGTAGAAATGTAGAAACAGTCAGGTGTGTCTCCCCACAATCCTATGCAGAAATGTAGTAATAGTCAGGTGTGCCCCCCCAATCCGGTGTAGAAATGTAGAAACAGTCAGTCAGGTGTGTCCCCCCACAATCCTATGTAGAAATGTAGTAACAGTCAGGTGTGCACCCCGCTCCTATGTAGACATGTGGAAACAGACAGGTCTGCCCCTTCCCCCAATCCAGTTTAGAAATGTAGTGACACTCAGGTGTGCCCCCCAATCCTGTGTAGAAATGTTATAACATGTATGAGTAGGTATAATATGAGTGGAGCACAGATGCCCAGAGGTGACCAAGGTAGCAGGATAGTTTGCAGCATTTGCACAATATGCAGGTCTGTGCGTGCTAGGATGGCGTGTGTTTCATAATGTATGAGAGTGGTCAGTATGTATGCATGTTGAGGTAAGACCTGGTGGCCATTGCCCACTACTGCTGATGACAGGGACAAGCCCTCATGAATGCAATGCCAAAGACAATCCCCACCAGTATAACACATGCTAGCAGTACGCCATTGTAAATATATGGTGGTAATATGTATCACCATCTGAAAGACTGACATGGCATGGCTGTTGGGCTAGATTTACAAGAAGTACACAGGGGGAAGTACCCCAGACATACAGTATATATTGTGTCACTGTGAAATGGAGACACCCTTGGATTTGTACATATAGGTATGCATCACAGTAACTGGACCTGTAGTAGGGGATACTGGTGATGTCTGCCTGAACACCTGCAGATCACAAAGGAGGTAGGACTGATGAAGTGGGAATCAGTTGATGTATCTGCACATGCCAGCATAACTGGAATGCCCATGCATATCTGTGTGTCATATGCAAGTAGTGTCCATAGCACACACGCACCCAGCCACGCAAACACCACTCACAGGCACCTCTCTGGTAATATCCCTGCTGTGGGAAATGGGTACAGTAAGACCCCAGCTGTATATGGCAATAGTGGAAGACTGCAGCATGCAGTGCAGGTGTCCCATGCAGGTGTGTCCTTAGCTGTAGGTAGCACCCTGCCAGCATCCAGACCACCTGATCAAGACTGATAGAAGGTATTGGCATGAACACCTATCACACTTACTCTGTCATCCCAGGAGAATATACTGTATGGTGGTCTGGAATTGTAGGACTGACAGAATGCAATGGCCTGCCACATCTAGCCTGCAGCAACACCTAATGCCCACTAGCATCTGCCAAAGGCCTGTGTCTCACACATACTGCCATTGCATGTTATGTCACGGACACCCTAATAACAACATAACACACTCCACATAAACCATATGCAAGGCCATGTGGACAAACCACAGTAACATGTCCACCATGTCCCACTGCATGAACTGTGGACCATCACTAACACACACCTGTGATGGGATGATACCCTTAGTGAAAGTATCAGAGAATGTATGCATATTGTATGGAAGAGGTTAGAATAACAGAGGGGGGTGTGGAAGCATGGGCAGCATGGAATGTGCAGAGTCCAACACCAAGCTGTGTGCACACACTATCCCTGTCTGCAAACACATAAATGGGTGGCTACACACCTGCCCATACACCACAATAGGCTAAATGTCCTGACCGATGGCCTCTGTCTCTGCCTAACCTGTGTGAATCTGTACAGCTGTGAGGCATTGCCACAGCAAGATAAGGCCATACTGTCATGTTGATGGGCTGACAAGTATGGGATCCCCTGCCAGCACTGTACCAAGGTGCTGAACCAGATACACAAACCCAGCACCAAGTGTCTGCAGCTCCCCCTCCAGAATGGCATAACTTACCATGAATAAGTAGGTGTCTGCCCACGATAGCAGACACAGCTGCAGTCACCATTGTCCCCTAAGTCATCACTGTGAGCAAGAATGTCCACCTGACAGTACATAAGAGCAGAAACCATCACTGTGTATAATAGTACACGTCTGAATATCTCTGCTAACAGCAGTACCATGCAGCTGAAGCAGCACAGACACAATCACCTACAGTACACACTATCCCCCTGCACAGTTTGTCCTCATATTGCCAAATGATCAACGGATACCCTGCAAAAACAATATGCTACCTGTAGGTGTAGAACACAAAGGTCTGCACTGCAGTACAAACTACCTGGAATCAATCCACACATTCAATACAGAAGGGCATACTGGGCATGCTCACACACTTAAACAAATGAAGGCCATCTCTGCAAACAGCAGTGGACCAGACATATCTGGCAGTTGCAGATGTTAGTGCAGACACTCATCAGTATGCACCACTTATGCTTTGCACACACACACTGGATAGGAATACAGACATATATCCCAGGACAAAACACTATAATAAGCCAAAACTAGACATACATCCCAGGACAAAACACTATAATAAGCCAAAACTAGACATACATATATGTGTGGAAGAGAGTGACTGTCACATGGGGCCATCCATTATGAGGCCTGTCCCACCCAGCACACATACAAATGGCTACAGCCACATGAGGTTCAGATGTCACTCAGTGTAGACCTTAGCCACTGGTATCTGTCAGCATTACAGACTATGTGGTGCAAGTGCTAGCTGTGCAACATGACTGTACAAGGAAGTAGTCATCTAGCAGCTGTATACACGTACCTGTGGAATATAACCCTGCGTGTGCCCGCATATGGTGTGTCAACCTCTAGATGAATGGGTTATGGCCCATGCACACACACTACCCTCCCTGTAGCCCTATTCTGACAAGCCTGGTGAAGTCATCCACTTTGAAATACACCCCTGTGAAAGGTGTAGGCCAGTAATCTCTGTGATGCTTCCTATAACTGTGTACTGCTGTAGTTTGAAAAACTAGTTAGGTAGGAGTTCTAATCCCAGACATGGCAACTGTGAGCATGGCTCTGTCTGTGTAGAGAACAATGCTTTTTAGGCTAGTCACACTCACTACAATTCAAATGCCCTACTTTGGCAAGGCTGCTGATGTCATACACTGTGAAATACACCTTTCAGAAAGTGGCAGCCAAGTAATCTCTGTGACACGTCTTATACGTGTGTACTGCTGTAGTGTGATAAACTAGTTAGATAGGAGTTCTAATACCACACATGGCAACTGTGTATGTATCTCTGTGTAGAGAGCAATGTTTTTAAGGTAGTCACACTCATTACAATTCAAATGCCCTATTTTGGCAAGGTTGCTGATGTCATACACTTTGAAATACACCTTTCGGAAAGTCATAGCCCAGTAATCTCCATGGCACATCCTATAACTGCATACTGCTGTAGTGTGATAAACTAGTTAGGAAGGAGTTCTAATCTTTGACATAGCAACGGTGTGTGTCTGTCTGTGTAGAGAGCAATGCTTTTTAGGCTAATCACACTCACTACAATTCAAATGCCCTACGTTTACAAGGCTGCTGATGTCATACACTGTGAAATACACCTTTTGTAAAGCTGTAGCCTGGTAATCTCCTTGGCATGTCCTATAACTGTGTACTGCTGTAGTGTGATAAACTAGTTAAATAGGTGCTCTAATCCCAGACAGGGCAACTGTGTGCGCATGTGTATCTCTGTCTGTGTAGAGAGCAATGCATTTCATGCTAGTTACTCACACTACAATTCAAACACCCTACATTGGCAATCATGACAATGTCATTCACTGTGAAATACACCTTTGGGGAAAGAATACGCCAGTAATCCCTGTGGTGCATCCTATAACAGCTTCATGCTGTAGTGTGATACAGAACCCTGGTATGGATTTTATCCCTACACATGGCAGTTGTGGATGTTTTGTGTGCTTTTCTATGTCTGTGTAGGGAGCAATGCATTTTAGCCTAGCCACACTCACTACAATTCAAATACCCTACTTTGGCAATCCTGCTGATGTCATTCATTGTGAAGTACACCTTTGGGGAAGAAGTACTCTAGTAATCCTTGTGGTGCATCATATAACAGCTTCATGCTGTAGTGTGATATAGAACTCTGATAGGGGTTCTATCACCACACATGGCAGTTGTGGATGTTTTGTGTGTGTTTCTATATCTGTGTAAGGAGCAATGCATTTTAGCCAAGCCACACTCACTACAATTCAAATGCCCTACTTTGGCAATCCTGCTGATGTCATTCATTGTGAAATACACCTTTGGGGAAGGAGTACTCTAGTAATCCCCGCTATGTGTCCTATAACAGGTTTATGCTGTAGTGTGATATACAACTCTGATAGGGGTTCTATTCCCACACATGGCAGTTGTGTGTGTTTCTATGTCTGTGTAGGGAGCAATGCATTTTAGGCTAGCCACACTCACTAAAATTCAAATGTCCTACTTTGGCAATCCTACTGATGTCATTCATTGTGAAATACACCTTTGGGGAAGGAGTACTCTAGTAATCTCCGTGGTGTGTCCTATAACTGTGTAGTGCTATAGTGTAATAAACTAGTTAGGTAGGAGTTCTAATACCAGATATGATGTGTGTGTGTCCATGTTTGTAAGTCGTACCCTGGGTGGAGGTGGTTGTGAGTATGTATCAAGTGGATTCAATGTGGAGTGGATTTTGCATATTTATTATATGGGTGGCCCTAGTATATATCACAATGTCCACCGTACAGGAATAACAGATGTGAAATAGCTGAGAGGCTGGGGTGCAAATCCATACCCCTACATGTGACATCAAGGCCAGGAAAACAAAGTTAGCAACCCTAGTATCACCCAGAGAACACTCTCAACCCATGTCTCATACACACACACTTGCCTAGGCAACAGCCACTATGTTGGTCGTACCCTGCATATTGTCCACTGATAGTAACCATGGTGTGATTGCAGTGGGCTACAGAGGGCATGGCACCCTGTCCATCTGTCCAATAGGCACGTACATGCTGACAGTGCACTTTCCCCATGTTCCCCACTGGATACCTACAACATCTGTGGTGCCATCAAATGTGATCCACAAAGGACATACCATAACTGAAAAACATGGCCTGCATGGACAGATGCCACTGACACCAGGGAATGCCGGTAGCATGCTGTCAATGTAGGTTCATTTTAAACCTGCTGTCCATTAACAGTTCCCACCACATGAGGCCAGGACTGGCACATCTGATGATAACAATCTGTGTACACAACATGGACCAGACACTCCAGGTACAGTTCCACATGTCACTGTACATGCATGTGGGAGGTCTGCACATCCCAGACACCATCCATGTCATGAACTAAGGAACACATACATGGCAAGCAATGCACAGCATTGGCCACATGCAATAGTCACCCAGGTGACTGGATGGTGAATACAATACCCACCTGCATGGGCAAATACAGAAACTACACCCCTGAGCCACAATGCAGACCATTGTCATATGGGCTGATGCCAAGGTATACCAATCACCTAGCCTTGTATAGCTGTCTGGCACAATCAACCACTACACACCCGTGAAGCAATGCACCCATGCATGTCAGTACTGGCACCTTGTGTCTGTGTTGCATGATGCGTATGATCACATTCACACTCACTACAACCCCCATTGGCATAATGAAGCATGCTGTTCAATGTCAGACACTGCCACATACCCTTTGCCAATATAACCTCTGTATGACCCCTGTGGTGCATGTGATACATGCACAGTAATGTGTTGTGGCAATCTCAATAGTGATGAGTTATATTCCTGGCCCTGCCAAGTGTGTCAATGTGTTTGTATCCCTGTGAGAGTGTGGCTGTGTTGATACTGGCATCTGTTCATGTGGACAGGCACGTGTACTACACCTACCGTATAGCTACCATATCCCTGTTGCAGATGTCACTCACCATCACATATACATTTTGAGGGTGCCTCAACGTATCCTATGTGGTGCATCCAATAACTGCATAGAAATGTGATAGCACTACATAGATGTCAGGAGTTTGATACCCTGTGCTGGTAGGTGTGTGACACAAACGTGCTTAAGTTTTACTCTCCCACCCTTCCCTGACTTTACTTTGCCTCTATTTGCCACTCTCACTCCCTCTCTGGTGGATATGGAGACCTACACCTGCTTTTTTGGGCAGCAGCATGTGTATTTTATGATCAGCTGATGGCCTCTGCATGAATTGCAGCCCTCCTCTAGCTGATTGCATGTGGAACAGCTGTCATAACATTTCCACTGCCAATTGCATGGAAATACACTCCAATATCTAGGAACATCATAGGTTCATAGGTTCATAGACAGGTACTAGGCTATTGGCCCTGAGACCTCTACAAGCCCAGCCAAAAAGGTACCCTGGCTTTTGCCACCCAAGAAAATTATTTTCCTGTACCACTGTCGAGCAGTGCCACAGAGGTGCTCCCCGCGGTAAACTTCCTATTTCTCATCCGATCATCAAGATTTTTTTGAAGAGTGCTAATGAGAAGCTTTGTTTGATATAGATAGGTAGTTTATTCCAGAGTATGGGAAGTCTCTGGGACAGGAATCTATCCCTCCGGCATGTTCTGTTTATTGTGGTGACAAGGTTTAGGTCCCTAGAGCATGTAGCTCAGAGGGATTGGGATTTCTTTAAGTGGAATATGTCCAACAGCTCTGGGTTTGACATAGCTTTGTATGTTAGGCAGTGATCACCTCTGAGTAGGCGATATGCGATGGAGTAAAGCTGGAGTTTTTTGAGATTGTCAGCGTAGGGCATCTGTTTGAGGATGGTAATCCTCTTTGTGAGGTATTTCTGCGTCCTTTCCAGTTGTTGGAGATGTCTTGTGAGGTACATACCAAAAGGGGCGTTGCACTCTATAATGGGTCTAATGAGTGACGAGTAGAGGGGAACAATGACCTCTTTTATTCTGGATGAGAAACCTTTTGTAATGAGGTGTGCCCACGTAGAAGGATTTCCTGACTACTGTGGCGATGTGATTATCAAAGGAGAGACTACTGTCCACCTGTGTCTCAAGGTCTATTATCACACTTTCGGTGTTAAGTATACTACCGCCTATGTTGTAGTTCATGGGTACAGAGTTTTTACCTAAGGGGATGACAATGCACTTTTTGACATTGAGCTTGAGGCCATGGCTTTGACACCAGGCATCTGTCTCATTGAGGCCCTTTTGTAGGATGTCCACATCATTAGGAGTTTTGATTATGGCTCCTAGTTTGCAGTCATCTGCAAACTTAATTAGCCAAAGACCTTCTGTGTTAGCCTGTACTTCAGAGAAGCAGATACCAAACAGGAGAGGACCCAGGACTGAACCCTGTGGTACTCCACTTTTCACTGGTCTGAAGTCGGATTTGGAGTCTGCTACTTTCACAGTGTGGGTTCTGTCAGTGAGCCAGTTGGCAACCCATCTTGTGACATAGGGATTTATACCTAGTTTAGTGAGTTTATCTATAATTCCAGAGTGGGGGATGGTGTCAAAAGCCTTGACAAGATCTAGATAGGCTGTGTGAACCACCTTACCCTTGTCTACAGCTTTGATGACTGCTTCAAAGAAGTATATCAGGTTTAGGAGACATGATCTGCCTTTTAAAAACCCAAGCTGGGTGGGATCCAGAGTTTGGAGATTAACAATGCCTTTGTTTATAAGTTCCATGATGATACGTTCCAAGGCCTTGCAGACCAGGCTTGTCAGGCTAATGGGGCGGTAGTTCTCGGGGTCCTTGGTGGCTCACCCCTTGTGGAGTGGGATAACCATTGTTGTGCGCCATTCAGCAGGCACAAAGCCTGAGGTGTGGCTATGACTGAACATGGTACTTAGGTGGGGTGCCAGTTCATTCTGTAGTTTGTGTAGAACGCAGCCTGGGATGTTGTCTGGTCCCATGGATGCTGTGTTCTTGGCTTTGGAGAGTGTGGTTTTTACCTGTGCAGCCGTGATTACAGGAACTTTGCATTCTTCCGGTATAGAGATGGGCTCTTTAGGGGGTGAGAGGGGGGTAAAGTTAGCACTGAACCTATCTGCCAGGATGTTGGCAATATCAGTTGGGTCTGTATATTTAGTGCCATTGTGCTGTAACTCAGAGAAGATCTGAGTGTTGCCATTCAGATTCTTGACATAGCTGTAGCATGCTTTGTGGTTGTCTTTAGAATCAGTGGTGATTTTGTTTTCATAACTAGCTTTAGAGGATTTTATCAGGGATCGCAACTTCTTACTGAGGCTGTACAGGGAGCTCCTCCACTCGTAGGATATTATTCTCTTTTGCAAGAGTTTCTTCCTTCTGTTATACAATTTGTTTATGGCAGGGGACCACCAGATTGGCTTCCTTTTTTTGGAGGATAGTGTCTTGGTTCTGTTTGGGATAGCATGATCCATGCACTCATGTAAGTGCTTATAAAGTGCAATTGTGTAGGATTCAGTAGTTGTAACTGTACTGCCCATCTGCATGGGTGTCATGAAGTTCACCACTTCTGTCTTAAGAAGCATGAAGTTGGCTTTGGAGAATTTTTTTTATGGTTTCCTTAATGGGGGGGGGGGGGGGCAGGATGTGGATATCTAGTGTAATTATCTTATGGTCGGATCGGACCAATGAGGCATTGACTTCAGGTGTGGAACACTGGTCACTCATATTGGTAATGACTAGATCTAGGATATTGTTGCCCCTGGTGGGGGTGTGGATAAGCTGATCCAGGGCATTGGAGTTTATGAATTCCAGAAAGCGTTGAGTGAAGGAGTTGGTACACGAGCAGTTTTCCCAGTTAATGGTGGGGTAGTTGAAATCACCCATTATTAGGGTGTTTGGTTGAACCCTAATATTTTCCAGTACATCAAGAAAAGAGGAGTGGGAATCCTGGGACATGGTGGGTGATCTGTAGCAAGCTGCAATTTGGATTGCAGTTTTGCCCAGAGTTAGTTGCACTTGGATAACCTCGGCTGCATTATGCTGAGCAACTAACCTGGAGGTGTGGATATCCTTAATGAATATGGATACACCTCCGCCTTTGATGTTCCGGTCCAGGTTACATGGCCGAAAAGTGTGGTATGAGTTATAGCCTGGTAGTGCAGGGCTGCTCCCTTGAGCCTTGAACCAGGCCTCAGTCACTGCACAGCTATCGATGTTCTCCATTTTAAGGACTCATAAACAAGGACATAGGGGACTTGCAGACCTTGGACCCAACCCAGTTTGGCTTTGTCAAGGGCAGATCTTGCCTTTTGAACTTGGTCGACTTCTTCGAAACAGTCACCAAGGCCATTGATGAGGGAAAGGCAGTCCATACAGCCTACCTTGACCTTGCAAAAGCTTTCGACACAATACCCCACTCGGGTATTATAGAGAAACTTACCAGCATAAATGTAAACCCATATGTCACAAGATGGGTTGCAAACTGGCTAAAGGACAGAACCCACAGGGTTAGAGTTGCTGGAGCCATGTCAGACTCCAAGCTGGTTACAAGTGGAGTCCCACAGGGCTCAGTCCTTGGCCCCTATTGTTCGGCATCTACTTCTCAGAAGTACAGGCAAACATAGGAGGACTATGGCTGACAAAGTTTGCGGATGACTGCAAACTGGGTGCCATAGTGGATAGTACATCGGACACAGACATCCTTCAGAGGGGTCTCACGGAAACTGATAGCTGGTGCCAGAGCCATGGCCTGAAGTTAAACGCAAAAAAGTGTATAGTCATACCCTTCGGGAAAAACAAGGTAACCCCAAGCTACCATATAGGTGGCAACCCACTAAGCACAGAAGAGGTTATCAGGGAGCTGGGGTCCCAGGTTGACAGTGGCCTCTCGTTTGATGCTCACATTGCTAAAGTGGTTCGAAAGACCTTCTACATTGCCCACCTGATCATGAAGGGATTCACATCCAGATCAAGTGAGGTCATTGTTCCCCTGTACTCTTCACTTATCAGACCAATGATCGAGTACAATTCCCCATTCGGGATGTATCTCACCCGACACCTGCAGCAATTGGAGAGACCCCAAAAGTTCCTCACCAAAAGGATAAAGGGACTCCAAAACCTGTCATATGCTGCCAGACTGAAGAAACTCCATCTCTATTCAGTTGCATACCGTCTGCTCAGAGATGACCTGTGCCTGACATACAAGGCCATGACCAACCTGGAATTAATGGACATGCTCCACCTCAAAAAATCCAAATCCACCAAAACCACTAGAGCAAGAGACTTAAACCTTAGCACGGATATAAATAGGACATGCTGGAGGGATAGATTTATCACCCAGAGACTCCCCATGCTGTGGAATAAAATCCCGGTCCATGTGAGGCAGAGCACCTCGCTGGCTCTGTTCAAGAGAAATCTTGACCGGTGGATGGGAGATCGTAGGTTTACCCCGGGAATCATCTCTGTGTCACTACTGGACAGAGGCACAACAAACTAATGGGCACAGTATTTCTAACATAAGGGGCGGCGTAAGCCACATAACTTTGGGCTAGGCTTATAAATGCCCTAGGGCAGTTAGCCTAGTATAAACCTATGAACCTATGAACCTATAAGGAGTGCATCGAGTGAGTGCATTTTGAGATTTAGATTTCTGGCATTGAATAGCATCACCCTCAGTTTTTGCTTGCCTGTTCCTGTTATAGTGGTGAATTTGTCATTTGAACCTTGCCTAAAAAAGGCACTATAGTGGCGACAAAAACCTTGGCCAGTATCTGAAATCCCAGGGGAGACAGGTGCAGGCCATCTCTGGCAAAGCATCGTGGTCTGTTGACCATGTCATCCCAGGCAGACAGATACGGGATCCCTTTAGAATGGCACCAGAAGCTTAGCCAATTGTTGAAGTCAATCATTTTGTCCTTGTACTGCAGCATCATTCTGGGTGATGGCAGAATACTACTCAGGGCTAGAGTCATACCTGCCTAGGCTACATGATCGGAGAGCTCTTCCATGTCTCTTTTCATGTAGTCCAGGGAGGTACATCTCAGGTCACTCACACCAACATGGACAATGACAGAGTCATATCTGTACTTGTTGTGGAGTGACCTGAGTGTGTGGGTTATGTGGCGGATCCTGCACCCGACAGGCAGCTGACAGTAACCTTCTCCTTGTTTAGCCTGGTGAGTGGGACAGCAGTGTGCCTGACTATCATGTTGGTGTTGGGCCTTTTCATTCACTGTAAGCAGGAACTCATTCTGTTGTTTGGCATACAGCATCTCAGATAGATTGGGGATTTACCTCTAACATCATACAGTGTGGAAACAGGGCAACACACAGGAGGGGGATGTGCTTGACCTGACAACAGACTGTAAGTTCTGCTATACTGCATTTGGAGTAATGTTGGTTTAATAGGGTGTGTGTGTATATGGCTGTCCTACATGTTTTAATAACTTCCATGTCAGTGCTATGTTTATGAAGAAACCCCCATCTGTAGGGTCATCTGCAGACTGGGCAGTGTGTGATGCCTTTTGTTTCATGTGTTACCAACAGAGTATCTATCTGTGAGTTGCAGAAGGTAGTGTGAGGATTGCAGTCTGTAGATGGTGACAGCCGTGAGAGCTGCTTACTTCATATCCCTCATACGATATATGTTGCAACAAACCCTGTTACATCAGTAAATGTATGAGGTTATCACAGCAACATGTCAATATTGGCCCTGTGTATGTGCCTCCAGCCACAACTCTGTCAACCTTTGTACATATGTCATGCAGTAAGAGGTACATATCTGCTGTACACCATAATTAGTGACATCATATCTGATAACAAGCCAGTGAGATATCAGACTGCCACACATGTTATGTATAGCAGGGGTTATATTTGATGACATAACCTGGACATTCTGTAGTTGTGTGTACAGTACTGAGGTCTGTGTACATAAGGTGAATGTCAACAGTGTGTGTATTGTTAATATGTACTGTGGCCTGTGTACAGACTGTGGTAGATGTCATTGTTCCTGGTCCCATTCTATCTGACGTTACATGCTGCTCCACTGTATGTTACCCTATTGGCTTACATGTTTGTAGGGCCATACACACACACATGTACCATTCCACAGACAGGCATCGGACCACACTGTGTAGTGGCCCAGTATATGTAGGGTTAGTGTGTGAGTGGCACATATGAGGATGGTGTCAAACAGATAGTCTATATAGTGTAATATTACGTTAGCTTACCCTACGTGGCTGTGGCTGTGTTCACATTGGCTGTGGTTATGCACCTTCACACTGATGTATCATACTCTGTGCTGTGACATGCCTATAAAGCCCATAGTAAAATTAGGCTAGTGTTGAGCCAGTCTGCCTGTAGCCTGCACAGTGCTTTGTTAGATGCCGAGCAGCTTAGTGTACTTACCCAGTCGGATGTTATATCCAGATACTTGCCAGATGTACTGCTGCTGGGCCTCCCTTAACAGTCATGTATATCATACAGAGCAGTAGGATGCTGTACAGTTGTATGTCAATATCTAGTGAGTAGTATGTGACCATGGCACCTCTGTACCAGCAGTTATTATGTGTCAGGACAGACAGGGGTGTGTGATTGCATAACCTTTGGGGGGCAAATGTATACCAGTCATTACATGTTATACCCATCTACATGGCTGTTAACATCCACATTGTCAGACTTGTTCCACATGTCTTGCACTAAGGGGTTCTGTGTATACCTCTGGACTGTCCAAAGTGTGTCAGTATGTCCACATATATTGGAAAATATCTTTACTGTAGTCCACAGGAGCATTACATGCTAGCAGCGATACTGTACTATGATGTCCTTAGAATGTCTGTCAGTAGCTAATAGCAATCATCTGTGAAGACAATCCCTATTACAGTAGCAATACTCTACAAATATACCTGCTATACACACCTGACATCCCCTTGCACTACGAAGTTGGGACTATAGGGGCTAACGTAGGGCTACACTCCATGTTCAGGACATATGGTGAAAATATATGTATATATAATTATCCAGATATCTATATAGATATATACACATATACATATCGGCATGTATAGATGGATATATATATATATATATATATATATATATATATATATATATATATATATATATATATATATACACACACATATCAACACTCAGATATATACATATACAGAGCAATATATGTCTACACATATACAGATAGGGATACATATGCACATATACGTATGGATATCTGCATATATATATTGACAGTAGTAGGTATATCAGAATAAATATGTATGCACATATAGTTATAGATATCTACATATATACCAACATAACTAGGCATATGTACACATAGGATGTGCATACATATATAGCTATATAGACATATATCTATATATACATACACACACACACACACACACACACACACACATATATAAGAGATGTACACATGGCCATATATATGTAGCACTATACAGATTTGTATAAAGACATATGTATGTGTATATATGTGTATGTACATGTAGACATACATAGAACTAGATAAAAAACCAACAGCGCGATAGCAATCCAACAGAAATGATGGAATAATTCAATTCAAATTTTATTTTGGTAAGCGCTTTTGGCTGCAACACCAGCTTTCATCAGACAATGAATATTAAAAACAAGAATGCTCATATACTTAATTCTCCTCCTGACCAATTATCCAATTACTACAAATAATTGGTTCTTAAAAGGGCATAAATAATAATTCATCATAAGACATACCATATATACATATTAACTATCTATTATTAGCTTTTAACTGTAAAATACTCTTTATAGATATAAAATCATTAAGACCTGGAAATTGCATGGCATTAAGATAAACTTGCCACCAATATTCCCTTGATTCCAACATAACTTTCCAGGGTCCTTTTCTAGGAGATGGAATGATTTGCTCCAACACTATTAATTGAAATTTGTGTGTGGGATGATGTGCTAAATGTCTATAGAATGCATTATTACTGGAATGTCTATTTATATCATATACATGTTCATATATACACTGTTTATATGTCTTATGATGAATTTATTAACACACACACACACACACACACACACACACACACACACACACACACACACACACACACACACACACACACACACAAACATATATCTGCATGTTGGAATACATTCCATGTACTGTAGCGTCCTCTCCTGTTCAGCTGGTGAATCTGGGCATCTTGAGGCAATGTTACAATTGCCTCATGTACACAGACAACCCACTCCTTCTCCCACAAAACACAAATACATGTGAGAAATGCAACTATATAGCCAAACTGGAGGCTGAGCTCTCTCAACTCAGGACTGGCAAGACCAGACAGGAGGAGAAGGAAACCACGCACACCACAAACCCAGTTTCACATAGAACTATCACAACTGCAAAACAAACACATAAACACACAAAGACATACTCAGAGGCACTGATCAAAAATCTACCAAAACTACAGAGGCCTCCAAAGCAGACACCCAAGCAACTGCCACCTCAAGACATAAGACATGCAACACATAGTTCTCAAAGTCAGTGTGCTAAACAGTCACAGCCTTTAAGGCCAAACACAATGCCAGACACACTTGTTATAGGTGACTCCATAGTCAGACACACTGACGTCCCACTCACCAGACTGAACAAGGAAAAGATCACAGTAAGCTGCCTGTCAGGCGCTAGAATCCGCCACATAACACAAGCACTCAGGTCACTCCACAGCAAGTACAAGTATGACTCAGTCATTGTCCATGCCGGTGTGAACGACCTGAGACGTACCTCCCTGGACTACATGAAAAGAGACATAGAGGAGCTCTCAGATTATGTTGCCCAGGCCGGTATGACCCTGACCCTGAGCAGTATCCTACCCTCACCAAGAATGATGCCACAATACAGAGACAAAATGATCAGCTTTAATAATTGGCTTAATTACTGGTGTCATTCTAAGGGGATCCAATGTCTGTCTGCCTGGGATGACATGCTTGACAAGCCACGCTGCCCATGAGGGACGGCTTGCACCTGTCACCCTGGGCTTCCAGATATTGGCAAAGGCTCTGCCACCCCATAGTGCCTTTTTAGGCAAGGCTCAAATGATAAACCTACCCTAGAAAACAAAAATGGAGAAAACTAAGGGTAATACTGCTCAATGCCAGAAGTCTAAACCTCAAGATGCATGCCCTCAAGCCCTCCTCAGTATGGAGAACATCGATGTCTGTGCTGTGACTGAAACCTGGTTCAAGGCTCCTGAGAGCACCCCAGCACTATCAGGTTATACCTCATATCATGCGTTCGCCCCAAAATCCAGACCGAACCACAAAGGAGGGGAGTATCCATATTCATAAAGGATACCCACACCTCCAGGTTAGTGGCAACGCGCGAAGCATCGGAGACCATCCAGGTGCAATTAACCATAGGTAAAACTGCCCTACAGTTTGTAACATGCTACAGACCACCTTCTCAAACTCAGGAAACCCACACAGCCTTCCTGAAGACACTGGAGAGTATGAATGTCTTTCCAAACACCATCATATTGGGTGACTTCAACTACCCAAACATAGACTGGGAACATTACTCAAGCCCCAACACCCTAGCCCAAAGGTTCCTTGAGTTCATAAACTCAAATGCTATGGAACAACTAGTCACCATTCCCACAAGAGGAGAAAATATACTAGACCTGATCATCACAAACATGGGGACAAAATGCTCCACACGGAAGTATATCCCTCATTGGTGAGATCAGACCATAAATTAATCTCACTGGAGATCCACATCCCGCCCCACCCCAGCAAAAGACCACAGTGAAGAACTTCTCAAAAGCAAACTTCACACTTCTTAAGACTGGAGTGGTATCCTTCAAGGCCCCCGAGCCAGTGGAAACCACAACCCACGCTGCTGAAACCCTTACAAATGCCTTCTACGAGCACCTCCAGGAATGTATGGATCAAGCAATCCCTAACAAAATCAAGACCCTTTCCACCAAAGGCAGGCACCCGGTCTGGTGGACTCCAGCCATAAACAAACTCTACAACAAGAGGAGAAAGCTACTACATGACAGAGCAAAATCCCTAAATGGGAAGGCATCTCTGATCAATACTAGCAAAAAACTACGATCACTCATAAAATCATCCAAGGCCAACTTTGAGAGAAAAATCGCTAATGACACAAAAGACAATCATAAAGTCTTCTTTAGCTATGTTAGAAACCTGGGTGGAAACTCCCAGATATGCTCAGAATTAGTCCAAAATGATAAAAAAATCACTGAATCCACAGACATTGCCAACATACTGGCAGACAGGTTCAGTGCAAATTTCTCCCTCCCCAAAAGGAGAAATATCTATCCCACCAGAGTCTAGCCTCCCAAACATCTCAGATGCCCAGGTGAGAGCTGCTCTCTCTAAAGCAAAAACACAGCATCAATGGGACGGACAGTGTCCCGGCTGTGTGCTACTGAACTCAATGAGGAACTAAACGCACACATAAGGCTGCTGTTTAATCTTAGCCTTACTACAGGATCGTGCACCCAAAGAATGGCGTCACGGCAACTGTGGTCCCACTCCACAAAGGCGGTGCTTCTACGGACCCTGGAAATTACCGCCCCATAAGCTTGACGAGCCTTGTCTGCAAAGCTATGGAGAGGATCATAATGGAACTCATAAATAAAGACATTGGGGACCTACAGACACTGGATCCTACCCAATTTGGCTTTGTCAAGGGCAGATCCTGCCTCTTGAACTTGGTCGACTTTTTCAAAACAGTCACTAAGGCCATTGATGAGGGTAAGGCAGTTCACACAGGCTACCTTGACCTAGAAAAAGCGTTTGACACAATACCCCACTCGGGCATCATAGAAAAGCTCACCAGCTTAGATGTAAACCCATATGTCACAAGATGGGTTGCAAACTGGCTCAAGGACAGAACACACAGGGTTAGAGTTGCTGGTGCCATGTCAGACTCTAAGCCGGTCACGAGCGGTGTCCCACAGGGCTCAGTCCTGGGCCCCCTCTTGTTCGGCATTTATTTTTCTGAAGTGCAGGCAAACATAGGGGGATTGTGGCTGACAAAATTTGCAGATGACTGCAAACTGGGCACCATAATTGACACTCCATCAGACACAGACATCCTCCAGAAAGGTCTCATAGAAATGGATAACTGGTGCCAGAGCCATGGCCTTAAGCTAAATGCCAAAAACTGTATAGTCATACCCTTTGGGAAAAACAAGGTAACCCCTAATTACCACATAGGTGGTAATCCATTAAACACGGAAGAAGTTATCAGGGACCTGGGGACCCAAGTTGACAGTAACCTCTCTTTGACACTCACATTGCCAAAGTGGTTAGGAAGACCTTCTACATTGCCCACCTTATCATGAAGGGATTCACATCCAGATCAGGAGAGGTCATTGTACCCCTGTACTCTTCACTTATCAGACCAATGATTGAGTACAACGCCCCATTGAATGTACCTTACCCGACACCTGCAGCAGTTGGAAAGACCCCAAAAGTTCCTCACCAAAAGGATAAAGGGGCTCAAACATATGTCATACGATGCCCGACTGAAGAAACTCCAGCTCTATTCAGTCGCATACCGTCTGCTCAGAGGTAATCTGTGCCTGACATACAAGGCCATGTCCAACCCGGAATTAATGGACATGCTCCACCTCAAAAAATCCAAATCCACCAGAGCCACGAGAGCAAGAGACTTAAACCTCAACACGGATATAAATAGGACGTGCTGGAGGGACAGATTCATCACCCAGAGACTCCCTACACTATGGAACAGAATCCCAGTCCATGTGAGGCAGAGCCCCTCACTGACTCTGTTCAAGAGAAATCTTGACGAGTGGATGGGAGATCGTAGGTTTACCCCGGGAATCATCTCTGTATCACTGCTGGACAGAGGCACAGCAAACTAATGGGTATAGTATTCTCATCCTAAGGGGTGGTGAAAGCCACACACACTCTGCCTAGGCTTATAAATGCCCTAGGGCAGATAGCCTAGTATGAACCTATGAACCTATGAACCTATGAATGACTGGGCTGGATGATATATTTGTGAAAACATCAGGGGTATGTATATTTGACATGACTTTGTGGTAAATCACTTTGGCTATGGTGTGCAGGGTCCTCGCTTAGAGCCCTGCAGAGGTTGTATATTTTGTTGCTGGGCAGTACAAGGTCCATTGGATACAGAGTGATTAAGGCACTTTTGAGCAGTTGTAAGCGGGTTTGCACTGAGGTAAGCACTACTACAGTTTCTTATACTCAGTTAGCTTCTAAATTGCTTATTCTGTGTGCACATTGCTTATCCCCATGCAAAGAGGCTTAAACTCACTTAAAAGTGCTTACTCCTGCTTACCCCTGTGCTAATTTCTTTAAAAGAAAAGAAAAAAGGGTTGATAGGAAAGTGGTGAAAAAGAGGCACAAAGAGGGAAAGACAGTAGGAAAAATATGGATGTGCAGGAAGGGTGTAGGGAAGGTCCATAGCTGCCCATTCCTTCTACAGCGACATTATATGCACTAAATTTGGAGGTAGATTTGGACACTCAAACTCCTGAGAGAGGGTTGAGGACAACAATATGTTGTGATGCCAATTAGACCTTATTACATGTGTCCAGTGGACATATTTGCAAAATGGACAGTTATGTATGGGGCGTGATTTTTTTTTTGGGAACAGATTGCCTTTTTTTTTTTAAGGTGAGAGTTGGATGTTGGGGAGGGGTAGTAGGTATATCTGGGGGGGTAGGTTAACAGACAAGACAAACAAGACGCATACAGGGGCAGTATATGACACATGTGGGGGTAAATCTATTGATGGGGAGGGTGTTGGGAAATTGGACGCCCGTGAGCCCCCTAGTGGAAACAGTGGGACTGAGGTCCAAACCCATGGACAGTCACCACTGAACCTTCACAGCCCCAATGGTGGCTGTGCTGGGTACTGAGTCGCAGAGACAGACTGATGCTCTAGTCACTACACATGGCCCTTGAGCTGGCATAGAAGATCATCACCAAGCTGCTGGTTGAGCTCTCTACACACAACGACCCGAACCTGGTGATGGGTGACAGATACCTGTCCATGCCTGCTCCCAGGGCGGGGTGAGCCCCATCCCCTGAAGTGGTTCCACCTGAATGTGGTGCAGGATCAATAGACGAGGGGGTCCCAGGTTGGGCCGCTGGTGCCCGGTGCCACTGCCAGCTGAGGTGGGACAGGTGGGCCAGCTGGGACCGGCCTTCCCAACCATGCTATAGTGTTTAGATTTTATCATCATATGTTGGTTAGTAATAGTCAACATATTCCAGGGTTAGGTATAACAGCATGCATAGATATTCCCATTAACCCAGATACCAGATATGAAACAGTTGTATATCAAACAGAACACATGCATATATGGGACCACAGTGGTAATAACAACAGCATGCAGGTACATTGATGGCATCATGCCACCAATGTTGGAATAATTCAATATAGCACATGCATGGAAACAAATATAAATATTTATTAACCAATATGGCATAATCAGAACATTAGGACATATCTAGACTATTGCCCTCTTCAACCTTTATTGACTTGACACACACATATACATGCTTTCCTACACAGTTATATTATGTAGCACAGTGTGGGTGACGGTGATCAGTGATACTTTATTATTCAGAGAAACTGCAACACTCACTATTCCCTACAATACCTGAGTAAACAGTACCAGTACAGGGTATAAAGGTTTTTATTTCTTAGCACATTGTTCGTATCCGACGTACCTGTGAGAGCAATGATTGTTTGCACTACCTGATTGTTGCCACAAAAAGTTCCAGATTACACATTATTATTAGGCACATACATCTCACTCTGTTACTATACACACTCTGGTCACAGCTTGACAACATGGGGATGTAGATAGGACATACTTAGCTTATTACTCTCCTTACAGTTTCAGAAGTTGCTAAAGTGACAGGTTTGTTCTCATAGATGTCTGACAATCACTTGTATTCCCTGTTTGCTGGCTAAACATCTGAGATCATCCCACAGACTTCCCAGTGGTACAGGGGTACAGGCAGCAGATACAGGCCCATATACTAGACATCCTGGTCTTATCTGTACAGTTGTGGTGTATGATTCTGTATGCAGCCTACTTCCATTCCCAGGATTCAGACCATGGCTGAGTCTGTTACAACTTAAAGACTGTCCATCAGAGTTGTGTGTGCTATATAGATATTGCTGTATATCTCCTATCTGCTTTCTGTCTTATAATTCTCCTGTGCTTTGTGTGTGCTATATAGATATTGCTGTATATCTGCTATCTGCTTTCTGTCTTATAATTCTCCTGTGCTTTGGCTTTCTGACCTTGTATTACAACACTCTTATACAGATTTCCTAGACAGTTATATTTTGTAGGACAGTGTGGGCAACAGTGATGACTAATACCTCATTATTCAGAGGAACTGCATCCATCACAATGCCATATAATACCACTGTAAACAGTACCAGTACAGGGTAACATTCTTGTATTTCTAGGCACCGTGTTGGTGTCCAGCAGACCTGTGGGAGAAATGTTTGTTAACACTACCTGAATGTTGCCACACGCGGTACCAGATTACACATTACTATTATGCACATACATCTCACTCTGTTACTGTACACACTCTGGCGACAGCTTGACAACATGGGGGTGTAAATGGGACATATGTGGCTTCTTACTCCCATAAAGTTTTGGGGAGTTGCTAGTGTGCCAGCTTTGTTCTTATAGATGTCTGTCAATCAGTTGTATTTCCTGTTTGCTGCCTATATGTCTGGGATCATCCCACTGATTTCTCAGGGGGACAGGTTGACAGGCACCAGATATGAGCCACTTTACTGGACATTCTGGACATATCAGTACAGTTGAGAGGTATTCTTCTGTATGCAGACTACTCTCATTGCCAGGATTCGAACCATGGCTGTGTGAGCTAAAAACATAACAGTTTATACCTCAGTTGCATGTGCTATTCATGTTTTGTTGTGTGCCTTTCCCCTGTTTTCTGTTATGTGTCCCTCAGGTGTACTAAATGGCCTCTGGGGATTACACCAGTCATATACAGGCATTCCTACACATTCTATTTATGGTGCACAGTGTGGGTAACAGTGCATAATACAACAGTACTATTACGTTATTGCAAATCTACATTACCATACGATACCAGAGTATACACATGCAGTCCAGCAGTTAGAACTTTATTGTCAGACTATTACACTTTATTTACATACAAACTATATGAGACTTTTCCTGCCATATTCTCCAGTGTATGCAGTACTTGCCTTGAACAATACAGGTTTTATACAGGCAATTAATTTACTAATACTTTTAGTTTTATTTCCTATGACAGTAAATGCATGAGTATTACTGACATGCCTAGCATTGCAACCTTGCCAGATGACTGATGTGGGCCTCCTGGTTCGCGACCTACTCCACTGCACCTGTGGGGGACATAACAGCAATATTTAGCAATACCTATGTGATATTCATGAGCTGGCAATTATTACACACATAGTGGGGTGATACTTACACATAGCTGGGACATCTCCTGCCGCTCTAGCCTCTTGGATCCACTGGTCCAAGACATCCCCCTTATGCCGCTTCAGGTCAGCATAGTGATGCCTGACCTGCTCACCAGTTTGGGATTTGCAAGTGGCACTGGTGAGGTCATGGGCGGGATGGTCCCAGGCCTCTGCCTTATATTGGGAGCCCTGGTACTGGCCCTGCAGCAGTCTCTGATCATGGTCTTTGACAAGGAGTCCTGCCATGACTCTGGACTCCTGGATGCTCCAGCACTGCATCCGAAAGTGCACATCTTCTCTGCTTCCTGACATGGTGACTGCAAGGAGAAGCTACAACCAGTTATGAGATGTATTCCCACCTCTTGGGTTTAAGTAGAGCTGATTTTCCACACTTTTTCCATAATTGGCCGGTTTTGTAAAGGCTAATATATGGGCAAACCTGATTACCTAGTGTTGGCATTGTTTAAAGGGTATAACTCTGGGCACACTGAGTTAGCTGGTCTACACATTGCTTACACCTCATAAGCTGGCCTGTGCAATGCTTAGCATTACTTACATTAGACTTTGCATTATATTTTCTTTTTGGCATTGAGTTCTTATTCATTACATCTTATTTGTATGCCTGGTGTCTATGATTCATGTGTACATACACTGTATGGGATCCTTGTGTTTTATTGGGGACTTCAACACTCTATTACAATTACACCTGATGTCTGGGCTTACTGCTGTACTCCAATTCACATATTTATGTTATGTAGTGGGTTAAGGCACACATGTCTGTATACTGATTCCTTTCACAGGTTCAGTTTGATTTTACTATGGTGTAGATTTGTTTGCTAATACCTCACTCTTCTGTACTTCTGTGATGGCTTGGGGGTTAACTACTGTGATTATAGTGTATAGGGTCCTGGGTTCAAGACCTCTAAGGCTGTTTATTTTGTTGATGGGCAGAACAAGGGCCGTTGGGTACAGAGTGATTAAAGGCACTTTTGAGCATTTGTAAGTTGTTTTGCGTGGGTTTGAGCAAGGGTAAGCACTGCTAACCTCTGGTCACATATGTTTACGCAGAGTTAGCTTCAAAATTGTTTAACCTGTGTACACATTGCTTACACCCCAAGCAAGCGGGATTAAACCTGCTTACTAGTGCTTAATTATGCTTACTACTGCTTGTTGGTGCTTAAACCTGCTTACTAGTTCTTTATTCATTATGACACTGACACCTCAGATACGCATTTACTGCAGTACTCTAGTTCATAAATAAATGTTATTTAGTGAGTTATGCAACAAAAATATTGGTCATGACGTGCTTTGCCACGGAAAATGGAATGTGCTGTAGTGGTACTCGAACATGGAATATCTACTCATAAGGCGAATGCTCTACCCACTACACTATTGCTATGCTGTTTTGTTTGCTTACATCTTCCTTGTTATCCTCTTCATTTAAGCTGCATTAACCATAGCTAAGCCTTGGTCACACTCGCATTCACACTGTTAGCTTTAATCAGATTTTTTTTTTAATAAGTGTTTGTTCATTTTATTTCTATATAATTGCTGTTGTACATTGGAGGACTGTTGGTGGGGATATGTTGACACCTATGAGTAGTCTCACTCATTTCTTAGCCCTTTCTGCTGTTCTTCATTGCAGGGGCATGCATATTCTGTGAGCTATGCTCTCCAACATGCCCCATGCACTCGTACACGCTCCATGTAAGATTAGGAGCTCAGGCAGTGCACTTCATTAATATGCATGGAGCTCTGCCATTCTGCTCCTAAACAGCCACCTCCATGCAGGTCTAAGCTAGTCCTGCACAGAGGAATAGTAAATCCAGGGGAACAATTTTGCTAGATCCTTTATCACAAATTATAGCACTGATAGTATGACCATTAGGAGCACAATTCACAAAAATTGGGCTATTTTGAGGGATTATAGGCATGTTATTGAAAAGGTGTGGGACACTCCATGCATTACATATAGAAGGGATTTTAACCTTAAAAATATAACTGAAGACTCTAATAAATAAAATATCCACCAGTCATAAAATTCATTGTATGTCCAAGTGTGGTTGTTGCTCCATTTGCCCCTACATTATGGTGGAAGAACAAATAATCACAAAGACTTTTACATTTAACATAAAAGGAGCATCTAACTGCTGTTTTGTCAACACTGTTCAGTTTTCTACATAGGGAAAACTGAACATAACTTTAAAGAGACAGTTGTTATATACATACATACATACATACATAAAAATGTTTCAAGCATGGGCATTAAAGCCCTTCTATCTTGTCAATATGCCAAAACACTTGTTCCCATAATAAATGTCCAGGCTGTTCTTAAAAATATCTAAACTAGCACTTGCTTTAATATAATCTGGTAGCCTGTTCCAAGCATCAGCTACTCTGTCAGAGAACCAATTAGTACACTTCTCATTCCTATAGAATCTTCTACATAGGTTATGTGACGATTCTCTAGTACTTTTTGATAACCCCAAACATTCCTAGAGGTTGTTGTCCCTAAATGCCCTATATACCTGAATAAGATCTCCTCTTAAAAATCTGTAGTAGACAATGTACAAGTTCAGATATTTTAGTCTTTCATAATAACTTAGATTTTCACATCCATGGATGCCCTTAGTATATTTCCGCTGTACCCTTTCCAGTTTATTCATGCTTGTTTTCCTATAAGGTTGTTGTGCTTTTATATGACAAATGAAACGAACGAACAAACTTTAAACCAAGAAAAAAACAAATAGGCAGAAAGGCGTACAAGTCCACTGATACAGATTTATTGTGTAAGCGCTTTCACGCACGTAAACTTCGTGCACGATACCCACACGTTTAAATTTACGGTAGTACAACAAGTGCATAGAAATCCCACGGGAGGTCCCTGGCACTTGGAATTAGAGGAACAGGAATTGTTATGGCAGTTGAAAACAAATGCTCATGTCTATCCTGGCATTAACGAAGCCTGTTCGATTAAATGTTTACTCAAACTGAAAGCATTAGAACGGTAGCCATTATATACATATTTTTTTGAATGTCAATAATTTCCTAATACAGTCCATTTTCAAATATGTATGGGATGGTTTTTTCTTCATAAGAAACTTATATCTAAGTGTTTGTTTTTAATATAAGGACTTATGTAATGGGTGACGATTTAGGTTTTAGGACGTTTTATATTGTTTTATATGCTGATTAAGTAGTATGTACTGCAGTTGTATTCTAAAATTTTTCAATTATCAATCAAATCTTTTAAAGGTATTAATTATGTGTTAATTGTGCTGCTATAAAAGCAGTTTCTGGTCACAATTTGGTGAATGAAGAAGTGCACGAAGTTTATGTGCATGAAAGCGCTTACACAATAAATCTGTATCAGTGGACTTGTACGCCTTTCTGCCTATTTGTTTTTTTCGTGCTTTTATATGACATCAAAAAAAGAAAAATAAATAATTCCCTAGAAAAACATTCAATAGAACACCCAGATCATAAGTTTAAGTTCACAGTCATGGAAAAGGTAACACTTGGTAAACTTGGCGGCCCTTGGCAGCTTAAACGTCAAGAACATGAGTTATATTGGCAACTTATGTTTAATGCTAATTCCTGGCCAGGTATAAATGATCAGATTTTTTGCCTTTTAAAACTGAGAGCATTACAAAGATGATATTGCTGCCACTGTTTGCAAACTGATTTATTGATTTATTCATTCATGATTAAGTATTTTTTATCAAAATGTTTTCAACTATAGTTTTGTATGCTATCGAGTTAAGGGACAAGAGTTTTAAATTATTCAAAATTATTTAAAATTATTTAAAACTATTTATTCAGGTATTTGGGTTGCTATTCTGTATATTTACTTTTTTAACTTGGCAATTATAACTGTCTTTGACTTAGGATCTGCACATGGGTTCAGATGTAAAATGATGTTAAGCTGCTCACATTAATTTAAAATGTTGCTCATATATTATTTTAAAAGTGTATTTAAGTGTTGGCAGGTGATTTTATGTTTATTTGATGAAGTTTTATTATTGAATAAAATAAAATCACTTATCAATAAGTTTTGGATTGCCGGAGGTGGTTTGTTGGAAACCATGCCAGTAGCGTGTGTGGTTTTATGCTCTGTATTAAAGTAGCATCACCTTGTTCAGATAAGGAAGTACACCTCAGGTATTTCTTACCTGTAAATTTTTCATAAAGATGTTTTCTGCAGTAGATCAATCATCAGGAGTGAATGATGAGAAAGTTTAAAAAAGCAGCCCCTTTAAGAGCCACAGACACCTCTTTCACATTCCAACACAGTTGAGTAATAGAACTATTGCTGTTAATATATTAAATCCTTCCCTGTGTCAGGCTGCAAAAAAACACTCTACTACTCCCTGTATTATTATCTGTACTTACAATGTACCCCAATTGCACCAGTTCCCCCAGTTCAACCTCTACTGACTTAAATATAAATTTGTTGTGAGCAAGTATGATTTCCCCAACTGCTCTAACCAACAGTGATTTTGCTCACTCCATGGACCCAGTCAGAGAACCAACTTATGCCATCTTACCCCAAAAGAAAACAGTTACTTCAAAAAACAAGTTTAAAGTACAAAGTGCAATTGAAATGGTCACCAGTTATAGCCTAACCATAACAAGGAACCACTCGACTTTCCCAGCATTATTGTATTTGAATTAGGACTGAATGTCCTCCCAGGGACAATTGTTAACTGCAAAATTCCTGGCAGCAAATGGTGGTATGGTAATGTATAAGACATACAGCACCAACTCAGCAGTGCATGCCCTGTACATAAAACAATGGTGTCCCCAAACATTAGCTTACAACTTACTAAAAATATGATATTTACATTATTATTATTATTATGCATATTATTCACTTTATTACTTGTCCAACAGAAGAGCATGCCTGAACATCCCCTACATGTAAAAACAGTGAAAACATGGGGTAAGTACATGGACAGAAATTTAGACAGTTTCATAGCTGTCAACAAAGGCCTTTTAGTAGTCCTTTAAAATCAGTGTTTTGTACCAAACAACCCCGCAAGGATCCAATAACATAAAGAGTAATGTTTAACACCAGTCAATAATTAGGCAAGTTCAATTTCAGAGCAGTGTCAGCCCAGGATTTTTTAATCAAAGTGATCTCTTCTACAGCAAAGTGTGGTTTAGAAAACAATATCTCTTCTACATCCTGTATAGTACCTATCTCATCTGGATTATATAGTGGTGTGAATCTCATCTGTCTGAACTGCAGGGAGAAACGCACTTTAACTCTTCCCTTTAGTTTGTTGCCCCTTTCTTTGTTTATCAAATGCTTTAAGTCCTTTGATTTATTGTGCATTTGTTTTCACTGAGCTTGATACTGGTCTATCCTTTTTCTTTTGTGCAGAGTTCCATTTGGGGGTCGACCTCATCACTTCTGCATATGCACTTGTGAATTCTCTCTAGTGACAAATAAATAGCTGGGAAACACATTTGCACCACATACCTGTATGTTCCTAAGAAGAAATGCCTCTCTGCTGTACAATGCAATGTTCCATTGCCAGTCAGTTTTAACTCCAACCTCATCACTAGTGTGTATTACTTGCAATGTTTGCTGTATTAATTGTAAAGGTCTTGTTCAAAACTGCAACCTTTGTATAAATATAATCTTTAAACTATTGTAAGCTAGAGTGCTATTGGAGCTTTTCTCCCCAGGACTCCATTGAAAACGGGTTCAAATGGTCCAATGGACTATCCTGGTAAACCAACTGCAAATAAATAAATAAATAAATGGGATAGGTTATTTTGAGCACAAAAAGGGAAATTGGCTAGTTGTAAAATGGCGCCATAGGCCAGCTAGGCTAGTACTTATTTATGAACCTGTGAGAAACTGACCTACTCTGACCTAACCCAGGGACCCATGCTAACAGTTGGAAGGGGGTGTATTTTGTGTATTTGGCCCTAATGTTCAGTATGTGCCTTCCATAAAGCCCAGCAGCCCTGTGTTAATAAGATAGTCATCAGCTGGTGTCCAGTTGTCCGGCTTAGGTAACCCGAGATAGCTCTGTTGAGCAAAAGCTAGATATAAAACCAATGAACCTGCCACACATGAACTAAGAATTGCTACACTCAATGTAGGTTCACTGACAGAATGCAACTTGGAAGTGGACAACATGATGGAAAGAGAAAGCTGGATGATACCGCTCAACTGTACAGATTTTTACAGAATCTCCAGATTTATGTCTCATAGTTTTGGTCCATTTTTCATAAAATTGTGGTTTTCTGGAAAATTAGTGGCAAATCATTAAAGAGTGAAGTTAAGAAATAATGACAGACATTTGAGCTTTAGACTTCATACCCTTCAGAAAATTCATGCTAATGCAAAACCTGTTATTCTATCAACTTTCTAAGTTTGTAAGAGCAGTATTTAAAAATTGTCCCTTTTTTTGGGTCTTTGTTACACTTTTATTTATGACTTTGTCCAGATTTCTTGTTCTAAAAGGTTGAGAGGTAGTGGATGTCCTATGTATCCAGGATACAAGGTGGAAGGGCAATGCATGAAAGCCACCTGGCTTGGGATTCACAGTCAACTACTCAGGAGGAGGACAAACTCAAAATCATGTGGAAATTGTGGTGAGGGAGAAGCTTCAGAAGAAAATGAGGGATGTCACCATAATTAGTGACAGACCCGTGGCAATCAGACTCCAGCCTAATGATAGGACAGTACTCATAATCTCAGTCTATGCCCTACAGCAGGTTTGTGATAGTGAGGAAAAGAGTGCATTCAGACAGCAGTTACAAAACCTACTAAATAAAGTAGGACAGCATGAGCTGGTGTTGCTAATGGGGGACCTGAATGCACATATTGGGACAGACAGAACAGGATATGAGGACTACCTGGGTCCATATCAGTGAAGCAATGGGAATGAGGAAGGAGATGTGTTCTAGCCTTTTGTCTGGCATATGTATTAATGGTGCCCAACACATGCCCCAGGATTCAGCAAGCTCTGCACGGTGTGCAGGAATAGTGCAAGAGCTGCTGCACGTAATATGGTCGACGAGGACTCCAAGAACGAGCTCCAGGGACATGCACAAGCGATCCTACACTATTCCTGCATGGACACCACTGGTATATGCTAATTACCCCATTTGCAGGTGAAAACTATGCAAATGAGGTGAATTAGTCATCCAAGAAGCAGGCAGGCATCTGTGCAGGAATAGTGTAACCTGCAGAAATGTATTTGGTTACTAACCAAATACATTTCTGCAAATTACAAAACGTAGGCATGACAGCTCGAAAGACAGCATGTATTCAATAGAGTAGGCATGCCAATGGCCAAATATATGACCATTGGCATGATAAATTGTTGTAAAATTATAAAAAATAACTTTTTTTTTTTTTTGGCCGATTTTGGCCGTTTAAGGGTAGGGTAGCGGTGCACAAAAGGAATCGGCCCGAAAATAAGAAAAAAAGTTTGAAATAAGCTTTTAAACCCAAATCAGCATTTTGCCATCATAGCCAATGGCATGCATAAGACAACAATACCAGGGAATAATGGTTGCTAAGGGGGAAGGCTCAGTGTGAGTGTGGTAACTATGAATTAACATTCTGTTTTATGCAAATGAGGTGATTGATACTGAATCACAGATTTCCCCTTATTGTTGGCGTGCACCCAACGGTGTAGGTGCAGCAATACCATACTACAGGTATAAGAGGTAGATGACCTCATAAGGGGGGAGTGTCATGCATGCTGTAAGCTTATTGGAGCTTTGTGGCCCGTGTTTGCCCTTAGCTAAGCAAAGCTAAGGAAGGGGGTGTGTCTCCCATTGTTGAGCATTGTTTTCCCTGCTTAAACGGGTGTACGCACCACACACCGGGTTTTAAAAAAGGAAATAGCAGCTCTGTTCAGATCTGAGCACTGGGTATGTGCGGTGCACCTTGGGGCTTAAACCAGAAGGCAATGTGAAGGGAAAACAGCAGTAGGAAGGCAATCAAGGAGAACTAGCATAGCTGGCAGGTGAAATGTATCAGAATCCGACAATTACACATGAAACAGCCTAGCACACTACTATAAACTATGCAAACACTTTCCAGTCTGTTTTTTCCCACAAACTCTAACCACCAGTGTACACAGGTGGGGAAATTTTACCTGACAAAACTAACAAAATGTTAGGGGCTGCTGTTGCTCTCATGCATCACTATGTGGAAGAGACTGAGGGTGGTAAGGATGTGAATGCTGACAACCACCCCACAGTGAGGAGGAGGAGAACAGTGTACAGACCCAGGGTAACCTACCAGGGGCTACATGAGCTGGAGATAGTGGAGTACTATAGGGTGGACAGGGACATTCTACAGCAAATTGCTGAGCTGTGCCAGCCACGCCTCACACACAGAACCAACAGACAGGAACGCATCCCAGTGTATACCAAGGTATGTGTAGGCTTAAGAATACTAGCCACAGATACCTTGCAAAGGCCAACTGGGGATATCATGGGGATCTTACAGGCATCAGCATCCAGGGTACTCCACCAGTTCCTGGATGCCGTGTCAGCACATGCCGGTGAGCACATATATTTCCTTAACACCTGTGAGGCACTAACCAGCAATATGCATCTCTTCCACCAAATAGCAGAATACCCTGAGGTAGTGGGTGCTATAGACTGCACACACATACACATCAAAGCACCACCCTATGAGCAGGGTAGGGTTTACATAAACTGCAAGGACTTCCCCTCCATCAACTGCCAGGTCATGTGCGATGCCCAGGGCATTATCTTCAATGTGTGTGCTGGCAGCCCTGGAAGCTATCATGACTCTGTACCAGTCATTTGCCAGTGGGGACATCCTGTATGGCCAGCTAGTGGGAAATGCTAGTTATGCACTGGAGCCATGGCTGATGACACCCCTCAGAAATGCACACACACCCAAACAAGAACTCCATAATGAGGCACACGCACAAACCAGAATCATAATAGAGTGTGTGTTTGGGATGCTCAAGTCACGGTTTCGCTACTTGGACATATCTGGTGGAGCCTTGCAGTACTCTCCAGCTACATGTACACAAATGTTCATAGTATGTGCAATGCTACATAATATGATCCTGCGGAAACAGCTGCAGCAGGAACAGCATGGGGCAAGGCCACACAGCCCCCCACCATTGCCAAGGCCATCACAGGCACAGAGAGACTTGGAAGAGGAACTACCTGAGCCTGCCCATGTAGCTAGAAGAAGGCATGCCCAGTATGCCCAGGCCTTGGCAAAGAGACAAAGTAGAGCACATACACAGACACTGTAGGGACCCAGGGAATGACAACTCTCTCTCACTCGCACATACAGTCAAAGGGATGCCAAACATGACATTACCTGTGCTTTACCATGTTAGGGGAGTGTACTATGTGCATCTGACGTAGTCAGCCCTCCAGCATCATCCTCAATACTGACACAGCCACAAGGTAAGTCAGTCTTCCTATAAATTGCTGAATGGAGTAGTATGTTCTGATAGTTGTATCTATGGTATGGACGTGAGCATGCAAAGGAACTGGGTGGCTGAATGGGATGGCAGCAGATAGTGTACACCAATATGGGCAGCATAAAATCCATAACAAATACTGCTGTCAACATACTAGGCAGTACTAGACAAGGTGACAAATCCCACTGCAGTACATGTGGTGCCCTAAATGTGTGTCCATAGGACACATATGCATGTCAGTGAGACTCACATACCCACCACCAGCCTCAGCTGCAGCCAGTAGGACAGGTGTAGATGACCATAAAGAAAGGCTGGGCTAAGGCCTCCAATTGATGGCAATGGTTAACAGGCCCCCTCCAGACCTACACAGACAGACAACAACAGGTCTGGCAGTTGTATATCAGTTCTGAAGGGTAAGAAGTCTGAAACTGAAATGTAGGTCAATAAAACCTAAGATCTGTACACTACTGATATACCTCCAGTCTGCATAGGTCAGAATACAAAATGAAATGGAAGCCAACAGAGTACCTGAAATACCATTACAGTCAGAGGAAATGTTTAAAGTCATCAGGTGTGCCCCCTCCCACAATCCCATGTAGAAATGCAGTAACATGTAAGTATGAGGTGTAATAAGAGTGGAGCACAGATTACTTGAGTTGGCCCAATCTACAGGATAGATTGTTGCATGTGTACAATATGCAGGGGTCCATGTGTTAGGTTGTTGTGTGTGCAATATTGTGTTGAAGTGGTCAGCATGTAGGCATGGAGGGCTGTGTCTCGGTGGCCTATGGGCAGTACTGTGGATGACAGGGCCATGTTCTGACAACTGCAGAGTCAGCTGCAAGTAGCTTCCATATCACATATGCACTCAACTCACCCCACCATCAGACACAGGTTTATCACAGGTCATATCCTTGCTGTTGGCAATGAGTACAGTATAACCCCACTTCTGTATGGGAATACCCACAGAATGCAGTATGCTGAAGAGGTGTCCTATGCAGGTGTGTCCCTAACTGTAAGCAGCACCCTGCATGCATCTTGACCAATGGGTCAATATGTATAGGGACTATTAAAATTAACACCTTGCACAGTTACCCTTTCACCCCAGGGGAATCCACTGGACCACAGCCTGGGAATGTAGGAGTGACAGAATGCACTGGCATGCTACAGATGGCCTGCATCACTATCAAATGGCCTACTGTCCTCTGTCAAAGGCCTGTGCCTCACCCGTAGTGCCAATGTATGGTATCTTATGAGGTCCCAAATAACAAACTTACACAGTCAACAGAACGCAAATTCAAGGTCATATTGACAAATCCCAGTAGCATGCTCCCCATGTCCTACTGCATTAACTGGGGGCCAATCCATAAATACCACTGGGATGAATGGCCAACTATAGGGATACTTCCCAGATATTGCTTGCATAATGTTAGGACGAGGATAGAATAACAGATTGGGGGAGGGTGTAGATGCATGGACGTCATGAAGTGTGTGATGTCTGAAACTCTGATGTGTGCCCATACTACCCCTGCCTGCAAACCCATTAATGGGTGACTACAAACCTGCTCGTAAACCACAATGTGAAGGGAACTGACCAGATATATGAGCTCTGCCTCTGGGTAACCTGGGTGAATCTGTACAGCTGAGAGGTATGGACACAGCAGGATATTGCCATTCTGTTAAGTTGATATATATACAACAAGGGGATCCTCAGCCACCATTCTACCAAAGTGCTGGACCATTTACACAGACCCATCAACAAGTGTCTGTAGCTACCCCTCCAGAATGGCAGGTGTGTGGAAGAATGTGTTGGCTGTGGACCACAATACTGGACCCAGCTTCATTCATCTTGTATTTCCCAGTAAATAACTGAGCAAATAATTATATCTGTCAGTAGTCGATGACATAATACATCACAGTGTAAAATAGTACATATGTCTGAATATCTCTACTAACACCATCCATGTAACACAAGCAGCACAGACAGCAATAGTTACAGTATCACCCATCTGTCGCCCATTGTGACTCCATATTGTCTCTCTATCTACAGGTATCCTGCAGAAACAGGTTGCTATCTGTACGTTGAGAACACCAAACCCAGAACTGGAGTACAACCCTACCTGGAATGGATACACACTCAATACAGAAGGTCATGCTGGGCATACTCCTACACTTAGAGAAATGAAGCCCATGTCTGACAACACAGTGGACTATACATATCTGTTATTTGCAGATGTCTGTGCACACACACCAAATTGTACACCATTTATGCTTCACACACACACATTGGATAGGAATACTCACACATATCTAAGGCCAAAAGACTATAATATGTCAAATATACACACAAAGAGACGTGAGGAAGAGAGAGACAGACAGTGACAGATAAAATTCCATTATAAGGCCTGTCCCACCCACTATGCATCCAATTGGCTGATATCACATAATGTGCTGATGTCAATCACTGTAGACATTCCTTTTGGTAGCCGTCAGCCCTTTAGTGTCTGTGGTGCTTGTGATAACTGTGTAACACAATAGTAAAAACCAGTATTTATGTTGCATTTGTATACTCAGTCCTGTCAAATGTAAAGGTGTGTGTGTGTGTGTGTGTGTGTGTGTGTGTGTGTGTGTGTGTGTGTGTGTGTGTGTGTGTGTGTGTGTGTGTGTGTGTGTGTCCAGAGGAATGATTTATGGCCCATTCACTCACACTGCACTTCCCATTGGCCATGTTAGCACTCCTGCTGATGTCAGTCACCTTGAAATAACCCTTTGGCCAAGCTTCAGCCCTATAAGCTCTGTGGCACTTGTGATAACTGTGTGATACTGTAGTATAGCAAACTAGAGAGGTAGGAGTTATAATCCTGACCCTGGATACTGTGAAAATGTGTTTGTGTGTGTCTGTGTTGACACCTGCTTTTGTGGTCATTCACACTTACTGCACTTCTCTCAAACCTCCTTTAGCACTGCAGCTGATGTCACTCACCTTCAAAGATACCTTTGGACAGTTTTCCAATTTATAACGGCTGTGCACTTGGGATAACTGTCTAATGCCCTACTGTAACAAACTTGTTAGCTAGGTGTTCTAATCCTGGTCCTGGTAACTGTAAAAATGTGTGAGAGTCTTTGTTGACACCAGCTTTTGTGGTCCTTTAAATGTACTGCACTTCCCTCACCCCTCCTTTAGCACTGCAGCTGATGCCACTCACCTTCAAAGATACCTTTGGACAGCTTTCCACCATATTACTGCCGTGGCATGTACAATAACTGCATAATACCATAGTGTAGCAAACTAGTTAGGTAGGAATTCTAATCCTGGTCCTGGCAACTTTGAAAATGTGTGTGAGTCTTTGTTGACACCTGCTCTTGTGGTCATTCCAACTTATTGCACTTCCCTCACCCCTCCTTTAGCACTGCAGCTGATGTCACTCACCTTCACAGATACCTTTGGACAGTTCTCCAACATATTACCACCGTGGCTCTTGTAATAACTGTGTAACACTATAGCAATAATACATAGGTAGGGGGTTGTAACTCAGTACTGGCAAGTGTGTGTGGGTTATCAATATCCTGTGTGAGTGTGTAAATAACAGGATCCATTGCAGCATGGGTTTTGCTACATTTTCATATTGAGGACACATTACAAGGCCAACAGTTGTCAAACACTGTAGACTTTGTTGTAGACAATACTCAGCCATACATTAATATATAGGCAACCATTATAATACCCAGAGACCTCTTTCTACCCACAGATCATACACAAACACACATGACACTTTCTCTCTTCCTTTCTTTCTTTCCTTCTGTCTATCTCTTCCCCCCCCCCATCTTGTAGATCTGGAAAAATGCATCTGTTTTGTATAGGCAGCAGCTTGACTTTGGTAGGTAGTGCTCATGATCAGCTGATGGCCTGTGCACAAATTGGAGTCCTCCACTTGATAACTGTATGTGAAACACATGTGGTATCATTCCTATAGCCAATTGCATGGAAACACACTCCTATAAGTAAGCAGTGCAAGTGGGTGTTGGCCCTCCTCCCTCACTGTGAGCAGGACTTCATGTGGGTGTGTGACAAACAGCATCACAGAGGGTAGTTGAAAATACCTCATACAGCAAACACTGTGGAGACAAACCAAAAACTGGAGGGGGATGTCCCAGACATGGGGACAGAATGTAAGTATTGCTGTTCTACATTTGAAGTAATGTTGGTTTAACAGCATTTGTGTAGATAACTGTTCTTCTTTTGGCTTTTCCCAGTTATGGGTCACCACAGCGGATCACCTGTGCACTCATGGTTGGCAGTGGAGTTTTTACAATGCTGAGTTGCCAGCCCAACGCCCAACTTTCCACAGAAGGGACACACACACACACACACACACACACACACACACACATGCCTAAGACCAATTTAGAATGTCCAGTCCACCTACAGCATGTCTTTGGGATGTGGGAGGAAACCAAAGCACCCGGCAGAACCCCACGCGACCACAGGGAGAACATGCAGACTCTGCACAGAAGGCACCCCAGCCAAGGATCGAACCAGAGAACCTCTTGCTGTAAGGTGGCAATGCTAACTGCTGCACCACTGCGGCCACCCAATGGCTGTTCTGCATTATTTAAAGTCTGGCATGACAGCGTTATGTGGTTGAGAAAACTCTCACCTCTATTGCTATCTGCAAACTGGCCAGAGTTTGGAGATTTGATGTGTTACTCACACATTTTCTGTCTTCATAAATGCAGTAGCATACTCTGATGATTGTACTCAGGAAATGGTAACATCCATGTGTGTTACTGACTTCATATACCTCAGAAGAGATATGTCACAACAAACCCTGTTACACCAGCAATGTTCTCAGTTTATAACTGCAATATGTCAATATTGGCCCTGTGTTTGTGCCTCTGTCCTCCAAGTCCATCACCCTTTGTTCATATGTCATGCTGTAAGAGGTGGATATGTACAGTATACCATTATTAACTGACATAATTCCTGATAGCAAGACAGTGATGTATCAGACTGCCAGACATGTAATGTATAGGAGGCCTAATAGTTGAGGACAAAACCTGGATATTCTGTGGTAGTCTGTATGTAGTGGAGTTTGTGTACTTATGGTGATTGATGACAGAGTGTCTGTGTTATGTAGCAGTGTATTGTGATCATGTAATTTGGCCTGTGTACAGAATGGGGTAGATGTCTGTGTTATTGGTCCTGTTATATATGACATTGCATGCTGCTCCAGTTTCTCATACCCTATCAGTCTATATGTTTGTAGGGCCAGACTGAGACATGTCCCATACCACAGTCAGGCATCAGACTACACTGTGAATTGGGCCAGTGTATGTAAGGTTAGTGTGTGAGTGGCAAACATGATGACTTTTGTTCACACAGACCATAGACTGTTCTATTACTTAGGCTTACCATTATGTGACTGTGATTGTGTTGAGATCGGTTGTGGGTATGCACTTTTACACTGGTGTCTGTTGCTCGATGCTGTTACATGCCCGTAGTGCATGCTATATTTGCAATTACATGTGAATTCCCCCACAGGTAAATTGGATTAGTGTTGTGGCAGTCTGCCTGTAGTGTAGACAGTGCTTGGTGCCATGCCTAGCAGTGAAGTGTATTTACTCTAGTGTGATGTTATGTCCAGATACTTGTCAGATGTACTGTTGCCTGGCCACCATACATGTTCTGTATTTCTGACAAAGCAGTGGGCTGGTATGAAGATGTATGTCACTAACTAGTGTTAAGTATGTGACTTGGGATCTATGCTCCTTAATATGTGTTAGGACAGACAGGATGGTGTGAATGCATCAATTGTGTGAGCTTATCTAGTCCAGTATTTCTGATATATCCCCATTTTCATGGCTCTAAACATCACCTTTGTCAGGCTTATTCCACATTTCTTGCACTACGGCATTCTGTGTATACCTCCTGACTGAAAAGATTGTTTCAGACTGTCCATGTTTATTGCTCATATTGCTTCTGTATTCCATAAGATCATTACTGTGATTTGTGTGGCACTTCATTATAACGATTTTATGATGTCTGTCAGTAACTGATGGCATACAAGTCAGTTTCAGAAGAGCCTTCCTTCACAACATGTATGTTGACACAACCCCTGTCACTCTAGCAACTTTCTACATTTATAACTGTAATACATACATCATGTTCCCTTGCACTAACAGGTTGAGAGTTATGGTGCTGAAGTATGACTCCACTACATGTCATGGGCCTATGTCATACACACACACACACACACACACACACACACACACACACACACACACACATATATATATATATATATATATATATATATATATGTATGTATATATATATATATATATATATATATATGTGTGTGTGTGTGTGTGTGTGTATATATATATATATATATATATATATATATATATATATGTAGAGAGAGAGATACACACACATACACTAACACACACACACATATATATATATATATATATATATATATATATATATATATACATATACACACACACACATATATATATATATATATATATATATATATATACACACACACACACACACACACACACACACACACACACACACACACGCACATGTATACATATATATATATATATATATATATATATATATATATATATATATATATATATCTCATATGTATAAAGATATATCTATATCCTTTTATGTGTAAACATGAGTGCTGTATATACCTTCTCAGATGTATCCCACCATAATCTGACATGAATATTTAGATATAAGAACATGACATGACTGATTCAACACCTTTTTCACTTAAAAGTACTAAACAATTATAGTAGTCAAAGCAGTTGTTCACTACTATGCAGTATGTGTGCTGAATGATATATTTGAAAAACAATAGACAACTTTGCAGCTCAGATGGCTTAGTGGTTAACTGCTGTGACTATAGTGTACAGGGCCCTGGGTTCAAGACCCACAACAGCTGTTTATTTTGTTGCTAGGCAGAACAAGGATTGTTGGATACAGAATGGTTAAGGCAGTTTTGAGCAGTTTTAAGTGGGTTTTGTGTGGGTTTGCCCGACGGTAAGCAGTGCTAACTTACAGTTAAATGAATAGTCACTTATACAGTGTAGGCTTCAAGTACCAATGTGCAAATCTGCTTAGCATTTAAATTTAAGCCATGCTTACACCTGCTAAGCATAGCCCAGCCCTGGTTACCAGTGACCACATTCCAGTCTGATAAAATAGAAGGGTAATGACATCTTTAATAAGTGTATTTAATTCCATGTGCATAACATGCTTCTATGTGCTGTCATTACAGTAGCAAGGGGTGTGAGTATACTGTCTGGGACACCTGAGTATACATGGGTAGTACCACAATTTGTTCTCTTTGTATGTGTTTCATACTTGGGTAGTAGCCTAGGTTATATGCAGTCACACTTGCATGTATTGTATCCCTACATTACTGCTTTTAACAGGGCTTTTCCAAGTAAGTGTAGATTGCAGATTGTAGTACTGGAACCATACACCCCTGCATACAAGGCTGGACTCTGAGTACTGACTATTGTGTTCGTGTGCCAGCTGTATGTTTTTAAGTATCTCCTATTGGATATTGATCTGATATGTTGATATTAACTGTAGACTACTATGTGTTTAGGACATGATATTTTCTGCTGTCATGTAGTAATGGCATATATATCTGTGTCAGATGTCTGTCTGTCAAAACATTCATCCTAATACATAACCTGTTGGCTAGCTAATTTCTGTCTGTCTTCTGTACAGATGTGCAGATGTCAGGTATCTATCTTGGCTGCTTACAGGCAATCTCTGATTGACTGACACTGACATGTCTTACCAGCTGTGTTATGAAAGCCACAGCTAGGAAACCACATCCTGTATGCACCACATGCCATGGATACCTCAACCAGACTACCACAGTCAACATAACATGCTTGGGTACAGGTCTCTAACCCATTGACTGACCATGTTATGCAATATATGTTGCATACATGTCAATTGGAGCACATCACTGGCCCTCTGCAAGAGAAAAAACAGATGATTGGATGTTGAATTTAACTGTCACCCTGGGGATTACTCAAGTGGCATGAGTTGATAGATGGCCTGCTGACAAATGTTAGGTGGCATGATACCAGTGTATGCACATGCCCTACTTTTCTCATCTCTCCATGGACATTAGCCTGGTACATACCTAGGAACACCTGCACCTATAGACCTCAGTACTGATAAATGTGTCAGTGTGCATTACTGAGAATAACAGTGTCTGTGTGTTGTAAACTTGTAGTTGAAAATACTCTGAGGACCTTCTCACCCACTATACCCCCCATTGCTATACCTAGAAACAACTGCTGTTGTAATTCATATTAAATATACCTTGTTACTCTCTTCACCCTATGGGCCACCTGGAGCTTGCAGTACCAGCATAACACTGTTCTACAAATGGGTAGATAGGTGTGGGTTACCCTCTGAGTCCTGGAAAATGTGGGTATGTGTGTGTGTGTATGTGTGTGCAATTGTGTGTGACTGTCCATATTGGTAGGAGACAGCATTCTGAGGCCACATTCTCCAAATAAAATAAACCCTGCCATACATTATAAGGGATAGTGATGTTGCTAACATTAGGAGAGCCATGGCAAACCCTCAACCTATTATCCCTGTTCATAGGTTCATAGGTTGGTACTAGGCTATCAGCCCTAGGGCCTATAGAAGCCTAGCCATAACAATTCCCTGGCTATTTCTTCCCACAGTATTTACTTCCCTGAACCCCTGTCTAGCAAGCCAACTGATGTGATCAGGCATGTGCAATCCCTGTAGTTGCACTGATTAGATAGACAATGGTTTGTATTATAGTCCTGGTCAATGTGTGATTGTGGGTATGTCATAGCATTATCATGGGGTTCAGTCAGGAGAATATCCAATGTGGGGTATGGGTGCTGGGTATACTGTCTTTAAAACCATGGTACCCCCAGTACATGTCCCAAGGTCCAGTGTATGAGGACCACTGTCACCATCAACCATACAGGTAAATGATTACAGTATCCAGCCCAATGATGCATGTGCTGTGTGCAAAAACTCCCTAACAGTACGGACTCACTGTCAAGGTAGTTAGCACTGCTAAACCCAGGTCTGTCAAATGTGTCTATGACTGCATGTGTTTTTCAATGTGTATATGCCAGTATGTCATACTATGTATTGTTCATTATCACCCAGTATATCCCCCATTACCATACTGTACAAGGCCTGGTGATGTTCTTCACTTAAGACAAACTTGGGACACACCTCATCCTAAAAGCTCTGTGGTGTGTGCAATTAAGGCCAAACACATTAGTAGAAAGAAGTATCTCAGTAGGGGTTCTACTCTCAGTGTTGCCAAGTAAGAGTGTGTGTGTATGTGAAGGGATCTACTTCAGTTTGCAGAAAATATCTGTCTCAGGAGATCATTTGTCTGAGAACAAAGGAATCATCTTGTGGAAATTCATTCCATCAAAACTAGTAGTGCATATGTAAATGCCCTCTTCCCCACTGCACAGCTGTACAGTGATACTGGAGTTGGTATATATAGTTGGGTGTGGTTGTTGTGGGCACAGCCACCCACATTGGGGTTACTGTTGTGCGTATCCCCCCGCTTAGTGTGCTGTTATACTATACAGTTTATGTTAACAGGATAAGTAGTTGTTAATCACACTATGTGCAGTTCTACACCCCCGCACACCCTCCAAAGTGGAGGGCTGTGCCACCCACACCAGCACACCTATGTTTACCAACTCCAGGATTGAACTACATTGGGGAAGAGGACTTATACCCTGCCAGTACCATCATCAATGACATTAAACTGGCAGACTGATTATTTACTGATGTGATGTTTTGGCTATTTGGTCTTGGTGGAATTACTTAGACCAAAATGAGTTCACTGCAAAATTAAGTAAATCCATGTGTACAGTATTCTCTGTGTAATACATCAACACTAAAGCCTCTGTGTGTGTGTGTTATTCACAAACATTTGGTATGTGCCACACAGTACACTTACCATTGTCCACTGTAGAAGAGCTGCTGGCATCAGCAACCATCCACTCATCTGTATACACCCCTCAGACCTATCAGCCATGTGGCACATGCAGTAACTGTTATACTGACCTGTTGCTTGTGTTCAGCTGTACCCGGGATATGGCACAGTCAATGTGTCACCACAGTGCCATATCTCTTGTAGGAAACAACGGCAAACCAACATCCTGCCTACAACACAAACGGAATACATTATGGAGACCACAATCAGTCAGTGTTAATAACAACTATAATGCACCATGGCTGGACAGCTACACACACTGACATGTAAGTAGCAAACATTCCAGCTGAAAACACGTTAAACAGCAGTACACTGCTAAACCTTAGTACATTCACCCTGTGCATCACAACCATATTAGCATGTCCCTGCATTGATGGTATGGATGAGAGGGATGTGGCTCAGGGTGTCTTGTGGGATTGCCAGAGGCCTAGGCTGAGAAGTTTGGTTGACATCATGTGCATGTGTCAGGGGGTTCTTTATCAATTGAACTGTGCAGATGTGGTGTGTATAGGTATGGAGGTGCCCTAGCTGTGTTGGTGATGTGTGTGTGTGTGTGTGTGTGTGTGTGTGTGTGTGTGTGTATGAGCACAGTTTTGCCATGTGGCTGCCCTATACAGGAGTTTGTTGGACAGCTGCAGACCGTACATGACAGGGTGTACAGTTCACAGTGTCCGGCCACAGACACGGGAACTGCGCCTGCCAGGGATTCCACAGGCACTACCAGGTAGAAGCCCAGATATGGTGCTCTCCCCTGATGATGACAATTGTCCTCTAGATCTGCATCCCTGTTGGGACCAGCCAGGAATGTGTGCACGTGGCCTGCTGCATTGTGGTGTGGACAGCACCCCCCACCCCCGCAGTGCTGGTGCTGGTACTGCCACTACAGAAGTGGCTGTGAGTTGTTGCACATCCACGTAGACCTCCACCTGTTGGTATTGCTGACCAAAGTCCACGTTGCTGATGCCCTACTCCCACCACATGCTCTAACACAGACACCACATGGTCGAGGATTTCCACCATCTCACCCAATTATCTAGCCAGGACCTCTGAAAAATAATGGTGGGCTCCTGCAAGATCACAGATGTTGTCAAATACAGCAGAATTAGTATCCCTCTGGAGCCTCATGATGTAACATTCTATACATACCTGTGCCTCCATGATGCCCAAAACATGTGTCTGGTGACACCTGCTGTGGCACTTCTGCCAGGGGCATGATGGCCAGCAGCCCTCCTATGAGCACCCCTGTACATTTGCCTGTGTGGTACCTCACTAGTCATCCAGCTATGGCTGCTGTGTACAGACACACTTGCCATAGCCCCACACACTGTCCTGTCCCATGACACCACCCGCCAACTGTCCCTCATATATGGCCACTGGTGATGGGGTATGTGGGCATTATGACTGTGTGCGAGGATGGGGTGGATAAAAGTAGGATGTCAACTAAGGGCACAGCTTCAGCCCCTGACAACCCTATCTGTGCCTCACCATATCTATCATCATTGTCAGAGTCTGTATGCACATTAACATCAGTTTGCCTGCAGGAGGGACCCTGACCCACCTCGCCACCTGTGAGGGGAAAACAAAAAATGTAATGTAAGACCTGTACATTATTGCTTACCTCTACACAAACTCACTCACACACACACACACACACACACACACACACACACACACACACACACACACACACACACACACACACACACACGCACACTTACAGGTGAGGTGGCACAAAGATATTACACACACCTCTCATTACCCAACAGGCAACATGCATGACATATGGCACTCAACAGTATGCATTGCAGCCATACTCAATCCTTGTTACCAATGTTATACATCTCTGTGATGCATGAGTTGTGTTACTAGGTGATGCCCCTTCCCTGGAACACACTGCACCCATGTACACAGCATTGCTGTGCACCTGGCATGTACTGTGCTCCATACCTCACGAGTGTACACACCACTGCTGAATGTGTATATGTGTGGCAGTTATGTTTGCTCTGTTGCTCACAGCCTCTATGTGTTTGTCTGACACATACCTGGGATGATATGAAGACTAATGTCAATAGTTAATGCCTGACGTCTGATTTGCAGATTTCATCATCAGCAGTGCATGTATGAGCAATAAAATCCAATTACACTGACAACCTATAAAGCTTAATGTGGGTATGAGGAGTGTACACACCCTTGTTGACATGCCAGCCTCTTCCATGATATGCAGTGGGGCCACAATACTGCATATGTTAACATTACACACACCTGATATGTGACATATGACCTGTGCAATCAAATGCAGTATCAAGCAAATGTGTTAGTCGTGCAGATGCTGAATGAGATGCATACAATATATGGGTTGCATAAGTGTTCACACCCTTAACACAATAGTTTGCTGTAGCACCTTTTAAGTGAACTACAGCAGTCACTATTCCTGGAAGGGGTATACTAGCATGGCCCATCTTCACTTGCTATTATTTGGTCACTCCACCCTACAAATGGCCCCTAACTCTGCCGGATTGCAAGGTCAGTTCATATGCACAGCCCTTAGAGGTCACACAGTGCTTTCACTAATGCTGTGGAGTCAGGGTTATGTCTGGCACAATTCATGACCTTGACTGTGCTCAGATACAGTCATTCTTAGTGAGCTTTGGATGTATGCTTCAGTTCACTGTTGTTTCAGGATGACACCCCTCCCCATCCTCAGCCTTATTGCAGATGCTTCACAGCTATGGGCCACACATGAGTGTTGTTTTGCAGTGTTCCAAATTCAGAATGCCATGTCTACCAGCCTGGTTCCTGCTAATGAACAGCAAAGCTAAAGGTTTAAAAAAACAACACTAGTCTCCGTTCCAGTCATTTATTGTACTTTAGCACCTCAGCCAAACAGCCTTCAAGAAGTGATACACAATATATAAAACCTTCCCTACATACAGACCCTCAATTAATCAATTATCCAATTTATCTAATTATGTAATAAAACAATCAAATTAAGCATTTCCAGTACAATTCTAAATTAAGTCCTTCTGGAGAGAGAGTATTATACTTTAAAATAAATACTGCTTCTTTAGTAAGCAGCATGTTCTTTATCAGACCTTCATCTCCCATTTTAACAAAATCTTTTTCCAAAATAGTTGCCTCTAGTAAAGTGTGGTCACCATTATGTTTTTCTGAAAAATACATTGCTATAGAGCTTTCAGCTCTATTCTTTTTTATATCTCTGATGTGCTAAAGGTGTATACTGGCACCAGCAAAGTAAAAATGGGGATGGTGGGCTTGAGGTGGAGTGAGGTGTTAATTGTGCACCACATGTATCTTTATTAATACTGTCTGTAGGTTTCAGCCTTGGTCTCAGTACACCATTGCACATTGCAACACATGCCTTTGGGAGACTTGATGTTATGCATATGCTACCTGTAGAGAGCCATGGATGATTTTTCCTGTGGAACAACTCTTCCATCTGATTACACTAACCCATAGGCCACACTTATGCAGATTTCAGGTGATTGTTGATAAACGTACTGCACAGGCAGTACTTGCTAGACATTTCTGCAAGTCCCTCAGTGTTGATGCACGTTTCTGGGCAGCCTCCATGACTAGTTTGCAACATGTGTTGTCATCTATCTTGGGTGGGCATCTGTTTATTTTCCACATTAATGCTGTTCCATATTTCATACACACATGACTGTCTGCACTGTTTGCCATGGTATATGCAATAGTGAGGTAAGGCTACTTCTCCCACTCCTGAGTGCTACCTTTCAGATATGGGATCCATTCCATGGTTTGTAAGATGTGTTCAAGCCATGGCTGCCTCTGTTGCAGGTGAGTGGGCGAATGTCATGGACATACTTCTTGGACAGCAGACCATTACTTGGTGTGACATTGAGGCCCTGTACTTGATGGAAGGTGTGTACTCAAGAAGATAGAATGCTGTCAGTACCTCACAAGCTGCTTCCACAATGTTATTTGGAGTGTGTGCACACAGATGCTTCCAGAGTTTTTAAGGTATGTATTCCCCATATTTGTTGGCCTAACATAGGATTCCATATTATACATTCATTGCTCATGTTAGGATCATATTACAGGTTGTAAAAGGTGTGGAATGTGGTATTGTGATTTGCTGTTGTTTAGATCATGAACAGTTGCCATTATAATAGTGGTGTATACACTGTTGTAGCCACTACGTAAGAGTAATGTTTCAGACATGTCCTTACTGTAGGCCATTTGTCCCACCATTATGTTCATCTTTGTCCACACATCTTGCACTGACAGGTTGTTAGGTATACTGCAGGACTCTTACATACCCTTCAGATATGCCACCATGGTGACCACTGTGATGCAGTGCAGTTAACAGCAACAATAAGTGAACATGTACATCATGCATTATGGGTAGGTGTGTTAAATGTGTGCATGGAAAATACCATGGCCATAACATGGCCCACGTATTGGCAAACCTGTACAAAACAACTCCAAACTCTCCAGCTACAGGCTGCTGCCCCAGCTGTATACCAGAGGGACCTACATAGTTGTGTGAGAGATTTAATGTCAGTAGCTGCACCTCTGGCATTCATACAGGGTGGGAGCAGCATTTCAGTATATCAACAGTACAAACCCACAATACTAGAGATTATGCACATCTGTTCATTACTACACTGCAGCAACAGACTATCTTATCTGCCATATGCATGTAGATACTTTTTACAGATGAAGATGGATAAGAAACAGTGGTCTACTAATGTGCTCTGGGGCCTAACCTGCACGCTGCTCAGCCATTGTGTGGGTGGCACCCACCTCCACAATGCTATTTTCAGGTTGCTGGCTTGGCTGGTGGGCAGGTGCCCCAAGGTTGGCAAGGAGCTCCTCAGCATATGTCAGTGGGGGCTGGATGGCATAACACCCACGTATGGCTAGCTGGTCCCTCCTAACTGCAGCAGCATGCTAACGGCGTGGAGGATCAGATCGGTGCACTGATGCTGCACCTGCTCATAACTGCAGTTTTGCAGGCTGACAACATTTACCCTGTGGATGAGCTCGTTTCACAGGGCAGTCCTCTCCTGCAGATCATGGGCCCTGTGCCCAAATAGGATGCCATCATGTACTATGATGAAGTGTATAACAACATAATTTTCCTGGGGTGTGTATGCAGGGAGGCATTCTCAGGATATTGTACCTGGAAGACATAAACAGGACAAAAAGGTCAGAGGACCTCATACTGCAAGGATATATAAGTTAATTGACATCTCTCTCTTTCCCCCACACCATATGTGCAACAATAATCTAAACACACAAATCACTGGGTATGTTTACACCAAGCCTACTGTTGGGATATATGTCCTATTGTTCAACAAATATTGAAATGTGTTTCTATTAGTGTTCCATGTTGAAACACTATCATTAGTGGCCTGTTGCTATCAATGTAACCTGCATGCCACTGTAATGGCCACTTTGGTTCCATATATGCATGTGTTCTGTTTGCTATGCAACTGTTCCAAATCTGGTGTTTTGGGTTAATGGGAATATCTATGCATGCTGTAATAACTAATCTTGGATTGTGTTGACTATTAATAACCCACATATGTTCTAAAACTGCACCACCATAGCACGTTTGGAAAGGCCAGTCCCAGTGGACCCACCTCTCCCACCTCATCTGGCCGTGGCACCAGGCCCCAGGACATCTGTGACCCACCCTGGGACCTCCTCATCTGCTGGTTCTGCACCACCTTTGGGTGGAACCATCTCCAGCAATGGGGCTCGTCCCACCCCTGGGAGTGGGCATGGACAGGATACTATCACCTGAATTCAGGTCCAGGGACTGGTGTGTAGTGAGCTCCAAAGGGAGTTTGGAGATCTGCTATGCCAGCTTGAGGGCCACATGGTGCAATTAGAGGGTCAACCTGCCCCTCCTGCTCAGCCCCCGGTACAGCAACCTTCAGGGCCGTGAAGGTGCAGTGGTGACTGCCCATGGGTGAGGACCTCAGCCCACTGTTTCCATTTGGGGGTTCACAGGCTTCCGATTTCCAAACACCCCTCCCTGTCCAAGGTGTTTACTCACCACATGTGCCATATACCACTCCTGTATGCTGTCTTGTCTGTCTTGTCTGTCTTCTGACCCAACCTACCTCCCCAAATATCCCTGCTATCCTTCCCAAACATCCCACTCTCACTCAAAAAAAAGAGCAATCTGTTCCCAAAAAGAAATTTTGCCTCATACATAACTGTCCATTTGGCACACGTGTCCACTGGACACATGGAATCTGGTCTAATTGGCTTCACAACACATTATTGTTGTCCTCACCCCTCTCTCAGGGGTTTGAGTGTCCAAATATACCTCCAAATTCAGTGTATATATGCTCAACTGTTGCTGTAGAAGAAATGGAAAGCTATGGACCTTCCCTACACCCGTCCTGCACATCCCTAGCTACTTTCCCTATTGTGTTTCCCTCTTTGTGCCCCTTTTTCACCACTTTCCTATCACCCTTTTTTCTTTTTTTAATAGAAATTAGGGTGGGGTAAGTGGGAGTAAGCTCTTTTAAGCAGTAGTAAGTGGGATTAAGCCTGTTTTTGTGGCGATAAGCAATGCCCACACAGATTAAGCAATTTTCTGTCTGGCTGTAAGCATATTTAACTGGCAGTTAGAATTGCTTACCATCATGCAAACCTGCTTATAAGTATTTTAATCACTCTGTATCCAACAGCCCTTGTTCTGCCCAGCAACAAAATACTCAGCCCTTACGAATCTTGAACCTAGGATCCTGCACACCATAGCCACAACAATTTATCACTAAGCCATCTGAGCTGTAGATATGTGTGATGTTTTCTCAAACATATCATGCAGCACAGTCATTCAACAGTAGGGAAAATGTATTTATATATGTGTATATGTATATATCTATATATATATATCTATATATATATATATATATATCTATATATATATATATATATATATATATATATATATATATCTATACACATGCATGTCTATATATATATATATATATATATATATATATATATATATATATATATATATATATATAGTGTATTGGGGCATTGGATCCACACTCTAAACCTCTCTCACTGCAAAACATCTGACCAAAGGCACTGCATTTGGGAGTGAAGAGGCCCAAAATAGGGATCTCTTGTAATTATTGCCATTATCCCTTCCTCCACAACCGAACTGTTCTGCCTTGCAACAAACTAGAGCATCACATGTGGACAAAGCCTAAAATTAGGGGGATATATAGGGAGAGATTGTAGATATGCCTATTACAAACCTATGGAATTTGTGTATGATACATTTCATATTACCATGACTGTTATGAAGTTGGTGGGGTCTGAAACTCATGTGTCTGTCATGACTTCATTACTTCCACCTTCAGCTATTTGCCAGACTAATATAGATATTTGGAGGAACAGAACAAACACTATGATGGCTTAAAATTTGACATTCTGTGCAGACCTGCACAGTTGACGGGTATGGCCCCACTGCCCACAGGGCCAGATGCTATATCTATAGCAGCTGTTCAGCAGGACATCATTACAGCAAGTCTTAATGGCACATGCTATTCTTTCAAAATCATCTATCCCATTATTACAGACCAGGTACTACAGTCAGTTACATGCTGACATGTTTCACATACCTGTTTTATTGTTATGCTCTCTTCTGTGTTCCAGTTGATGTCTTTCTTTGTTTTTTTTTTAGTATTATTTTTGTTTTTAGCATTATTTTTGTTTTTCCTTTTTTATTTTTCTCTCTATCTCTCTCTCCACTACAGGATTGTGCTAGTTTGAATAGGTTGCAGCATGTCTTTTGTAGGTGATGATCATGATCAGGTGATGGCCTCTGCACCAATTGGTGTTCCCCACTTGCTAATTGCATGCAGGCAACTGTGTAATTCTTCCAATAGCCAATGTCATAGCAACCCACTACTATAAATGACTAATTCATGTGGGTGTTGTTCCTTTACCTTTCCTGTATGGAAGACATCCGTCCTGTGTGTGGGCAGCGGTGTTACAGACAGCAGGTAGCAATACTTCTTACAACA